>NC_066583.1:523079494-523264494 GCF_024323335.1 Lathyrus oleraceus | reverse complement strand
CACACTCATCAAATTGCTTTTCATTCTAGGAACATACCACACATTCTGAATCAATGTTCCTTTACCATTATTCATAACTATTCTGACATTTCCCATACCTTCAGCATTGAGGTATTTATCATCAACACATATGATCTCTGTCCTCTTACACGAGTCAAATTAAACCAGCCATTTCTTATTTCCAGTAAGATGATTTGAGCAAACAGTATCCATATACCACCAGTCTGCCAAATACACATCATCAGATTCAAAAGCCATTAATAGCCCAAATTCATCATCAGAATCTCTTCTAGCTATATTTGCTTCTTCTAACTTCCTTTCCTTGTTTGACCAACAGTCCTTAAAAAAATGGCCAAACATATTACTATAATAGCATTGAACCATTCTCTTGTCAATATTTTCCCTTCCTTTTTGATGTTTATTTTCATCATAATTGGAGGCTTTTGAATCCTGATACCTACCATGTCTTTTCTTTGCCTCTGACAAAGACTACTTCTGGTCCTTCTTGACAAAAGAAGCTTTTAGAGTCTGCTCTACCTCTCTCTCAGAGGTTCTTTTAGTCAAACGCAACTCTTGCGCCTCTAGACTGGTTTGTAACTCTTCTATTCTCATGGTGCTCAAATCCTTAGAATGTTCAATTGCTACAACTATGTAATCAAACTTAGGAGTAAGAGATCTAAGTAACTTCTCAATGATGCTTTCTTCAGAGAGAGTTTCTCCATACGACTTTATCGCATTTGTGATTAGAATCACTCTGGATATGTAGTCGGGTACCTTCTCATTGTTCTTCATATTGATATTCTCATATTACTTACATAGAGATTGAAGCTCCACCTTCTTCCCTAATGAATCACCTCCGTAGCACCGTACCCGTGTGTTCCACGCAGCCTTCATCGCTGTTGAATCATCGATTTTCTCAAACACATTCACTGCCACACATTGATGGATATAGAACAACGCCTTATGATCCTTCTTCCTTAGATCAGGCTGAGCATTTCTCTATGCATCCATTGCATTTTCCGGAAGTGCAACCTGAACGTAATCGTCATTGACTTGATCAAGAACATCTTAAGCACCAAACAACACACACATCTGAATCATCCAACGCGCCCACTTCTTGCCATCGAACACTAGAAGCTTCGTACTCAGATTACAGTTTCTGTTCATCTTCAAGCTTGTGCAATACACTCAGGTCTCACCAAACACTAATGTTTCCCAATCCCATAGAATCAAGAAATGTGATTTTGTTATGGTTTAAATCAAAAGTTCAACACGAACTCAAGAAATAAAATCAATCACACAACGTCTCATTGTTCATCGTGTTTCCCTTTGTTTCCCTGTGGATCTGAAATGGAGCTCTAGATACCAATTATTGGTGCACAAGGTGAAAATGAACAAAAAATGAAGAAGAGAGAGAAGAGATAATAACAAACTTCAATTACTCTGCTAAAACGGTTACAACAAAATGGTTGCACACACTACACACAATGTTCAATGGATACAATTGTTGACTTCTACAGAGCTATATATATATATATATATATATATATATTATATATATATATATATATATATATATATATATATATATATATATATATATATATATATATATATATATATATATATATATATAATATCACATAAGCAACACTATTAACCTACACTAACTAGGTTAAGTTTAACAAAACTAATACTACACTGTTGAATATGAATTACTTCTAACTGTTAATGCATTCCATACTTACCAAGAAAAAAGACAATGATATTCAAATCTAAACTTTTGGTTTTTGAAAATTGTTTCTCATACTTTGTATTTAGTGAAAGATTAGAAATCGTCAATTAAAAGAAATTAACAGAAGAGTTTGGAGAATATCTCATTACCCTCTTCATTAATGTTTATTCATAGAATCGACGTAAGAATTATGTTGATTCTTCTTCATATTTTGACGACTCCTAATTAGATTCATCCCATATGGTCATAAGACTCTTCATCTTTTTTGTTTTCTATATTTGTGGAACTTTTATTTTACATGAGTGAATGTTCGTCCAATTAAATTCATGACATGATATTTATCATTTTAGCAAACATTGTGTTTAAGAAAAATTTCATTTGAGGTTTGGGATGGATTTAAACGAAAGTAACTTCATACAATTTTTTTTTTGTGTGTAATGCATGCAATTTAGCTTAGAGAAATTTAGTTATCTTTGCGGAAATCCCATTTTCATCTCCTATATAGGTCATCTCCCCTTTTATGTAGGCTCGCACGTTGGACATACCCTAAAGAAAAATATTTATATTTTTGTTTTGCTTTAAAATGCAAGGCATAAGTCTCACATGTGTGAAATTTTTGAATAACGAGTTTATCCGCTTGTGTTCGCTCACATATGTTAATGATTGGTCTGCAAATGTATCATATGCAAGACGAGCTCACTAAATCCCCATGTATTCTAGAAGATGAATTATTTGCATCGCTCCTTACAACCAACAAGAATATTCTCATTACAACTGAATAGTCTTAATGCTTATTAGGTTCATTATCTACATCTCATATATTAAAGAAACTAGTGACCCATCATGCTCCGTAGTGGGTCTGAGTCAATATATCCATAATAAATATTATAAGCAAATAACCTGGCTTGAATGTTAAAGCTATAAATGCATATCTATAAGGTTAGGTCAAGGGATCACTTATTCACATATCATAAACTTAAAGGCTTTTTGCTTGATCTATCATAGACATGGTCACCTCTATTGTGCTCACCGAAAGTTAATTGGCACACACTATGGGGTCCGGCGAAACTGACTTGGACCACACACATTTTCGAAATGACTATGTTAACCCTATTTTAATATAATGATGGTGTCCATAAGGGTTACATCCTGTAATAGAAATCAAGAGACCCTAGAGGAAATGCAAATTGTCGTAGAAAAGTTGTGCCACTAGAACCAAACCATGCAAAATAGTGTTCAAGACATCCAGCAACAATAACTAGATAATGATAAGTAGGAAGGTAAAAAGGTTTTGAATCTCTGACCTTTTTCTGTCGATATTTGGGATGACCCAATTATGGATAATTTCAAGTCACCTCATTAGTGATGTTTGACTGAAAGAGTAGTCCTCAGGAGTACATTACCTCCACCAATACACATATGGCGATAATAGGCAAGAAACGTTCTCTAAAGTGAGAACTCTTTTCTGGAACACTGAAGGAGGCTGCTTTGTGTAGTACATGAGCCTCCCTGGGCTCTCTGTAACTAGCTATCAAAACTTTTCTAAAATGTTGATCCATCAGTTTTTGGAAAGCAAAAAACCAATGTATCCATTATAAGTATATTTAATGTGTGTCGCAAACTTTCTCAATCCTTACGAGAATACTTGGTGTGATTCAAAGAAGCTATCATCAAGGTGATATATCCTATAATGTTATATTTGTGAGTGTACTAAACCAGGGCGCCTTCGCCACTCCCAAGAGCGGTACCACCTAGGCGATGTTCTCAGGACTCACCCTTGGGACTAACGGCATGTGTAATGCCGTTAGTCAAAGGAGAGGGAGTCTACCACTACTCCCGAAAGGTTAGGTGGTCAATAACTTCTTTTGACCAGAAGGGAGAGGTTGTTGCCCCTTAGGGTTACGCAAACCCTAGGTCTAGAAGGCCTCTATAATACTCCTTCCCCATGGGGAAAGGGATAGATCTTATGTAATACCCCGTAATTCCTTAAATACCTAAATTCCTATTAATTGAGACCAACTGAGTTACTATATGCTCTAAAAGTTGTTGATTGGGATAAATAGAGTAAGTAGTGAGTTCAGGTTGACTTAATTAATATTAATTGGGACTGCCCTTTTATTAATTGGGACATTTTAGTAACACTAATAATGGGTCAATAGCTCTGGTAGAACAAATATTACAAGTATGGTGCTGCTTGAGATATTTGTTACTACCTGTAACCACTTACTAACCACATATATTAATCATGGCCACTTATTTATGACCTTTGACCCACTCACCACCACATGTTTGTATCTCATACTACCTACCATAAGCCACTTCATTTCTCAATACATCAGAAAGGATAAGTAGAGAGAAAGGGAAAGATAGAAGAAGAGAAAAACAAGGCTAGTGAAGAAGAAGAAGAAGGAAAGCTTGGAAAGATCAAGAGTTTGGAACCAACACTATCATCTTCATCCTCATCTCATCTTCCACAACTTCTCCTCTTCAGTTTGTTGAGGTGGGTTCTAGTTAGGAACCCTAGATTTCTAGAAGATTAGGATTGTAGAATAATATATAAATCATGAACAATCCATGCTATGTGATGAATATTTCTCTTGATGTTGTTGTTTTTATGAACATGTGCTTGATATGTTCTTTGTGATTGTTGTGATAACATGATTTGTTATGGTTATGGTAAAATGATTGGTTGTGATTATGGCCTTGGAATCCTTGATTTATATGTGTATAAGAACATGTAGCATGATGGGTTTTGTTGGAAGAAGAAGGGGTATTTTGTTAGAAATGGTATAATAAAGGAAAATGGTGTCTGTGAAGTGGAATGTGAAAATGTGAGTGGACCAATCGATTGGTCTCTGTGATCAATCGATTGACAACCCTTTGTTTTGCAGAAAAAATGAGATTTTTACAGGACCAATCGATTGACACTGCATTACAATCAATTGCACAAACTTGTTGTATATGAACAATGGAAAATTTTAGCAGGACTAATCGATTGACACTCAGGATCAATTGATTGACACTCAGCAAACTTTGAAAAACATAAATGTGGGAGGAACCAATCGGTTGACTTATGTTAAAAACTTCAAAATCCATTTCTTAAGTGTTTTTAAATGCATTCTTCCAACCATTAATCAATTGTGATGCTATGCTTATGTTGAATACATGTTAATGGTGAGAATTACATGATGAATATAGTAAGTTAACCTAGGATTGGTATTAGGTAATGAGTGAGGTTTATGACTTAGATAACATTGAATGACGGTATTCATTCGTAGGACGCTTATGTGGAGGTCGTGTACGAATTGTTGCCTTGATTGAGAATGAGACGTATTGTATGGAACATGCCATGCTATTAATTATGTATTATGGTGAATGAAGTCACCTATGATTGATGGATTTTGTTATGGTTCATGGAACCGATGAATTGTGAAATCGATCATGTATTCAGAATGTGTATTTTCTGTGACGGTGCACATCTCTCTTTGGTATGCTTAGATGAGTAAGCATTGGGATGTGAGACCATGATTCGAGCCTTAATTGGGTTTGAGCCCCAACCATGGAGGAAATGGGGGAAAGGTGTACACCTAGGTGGGTTAGAGTCCCATACGGTGAAATATACCCTAGGTGGGTTAGAGTCCCATACGAGTGACGGTCGCTTGAACTGGGGATTAAGCCTCATAGAGGACCCGATATCCACCGCGAAAGTCAAATCATACGAGCATGCATGAACTGAGTCTGGCTTAGACGTAAGTCCGTTCGGGAATTAATGCATCGTGATCTGAATAATGGTTGTGGTTGAGTTATGAGAACTCAGATGCATGTTTCCATACATTGCGAGTTAGTTTCCCCATCGCTCAAGTCTGCGTTCCCTTGTTAACTTGAGTTGGATATGAGATGAATATTGATTAGAAAAACCCTGTAAAGTTGAGTGGGCCCATAAGATAGGGAACCCACTGAGATTATTATCTCACCCCATGTTGTTGATTATTTTTCAGGTGGTTCTGAGCAGGTGAAAGGTAAGGACAAGATAGAGTGGTGTCTTGCTTACCTGAGGACTGGATGGCTTTTCTTTCCGCTGTGTAGATATTTTTGGGATCATTGTCTAATGATCTAGATCAACAGTTTTATTTTAGGCACTTTATTGTACATTTTGTGCCATGTTGTATTTATTTTGGGCATGTATTTGTATATGTACACTGTGCTGCTAGGCGCTTATGTATTTCAGTACCAGTTTTACACTATGTATAATATGTATTCTAGACATATATTATATATGGGTGTTACATCTTAAGCCATACAAATAACACTTTATATATGCTTACATATAAGCATACCATTAAATGATAGAGCATCTCACCTCACGTGAGTAGGATCTCTAAACCACCATAAAACACAACCACTATTATGGGCAAGCCCTAACTACCAGACAACGTAGTATACCTACTAAGGCCTCTGAGTCCCTCTACCCTTGTAGGAGGAACATGCACTATCTCACCCATTTTAAAGATGCTACAATCAGGGTCGTCCCACCAAACCAATAAATGTTTATGGGGGTGTTCCAAAATGGACTAAAGGCGAGAACTTTAACAAGTCCCTTGCCCAAAAACCAGCGCTTTTATTGGCAGAAGTGCTCACCAGAGTAGACTGCTACATAAAGGGTAGGGAGAGAAACACAAAAAAGGAAGGCACACGATGTTAATGAGTATGTTCCAAATGCTGAGAGTTCACACAACCAGAGGAAGAGAAATTATACCTTGCCCATAAAGAAAAAGACTGCATTTAAGAGGGTATGCAAGGCAAAAAAATACTTCATGCGCCTGAATAACCGTCATGAGTAGATCTGGCTCAAGGTTCTCCGCCTACACAACATCCCTACAATGCCCTCTCCAAAGGAATATGTGATGGGTCTTGAACAGGGAAGATGGTGCAAGTTCTATTGAGTCAATGGACACCATACTGAAGATTACTACTAGCTCAAAAAAGAAATTGAGAGACTAATACAAGGGGACACCTCAAGAAATATGTGAATGGTGACTCCTACCATGTGTTAGATAAATCTAACTCACGAGGTTAAGATGACGTTGGAATCCCCATGCTCAACAAAGCAAAAGAGGTGTCTTAGCAATAAGGTAGTAAAGTTTTACACTACATGCTAAACATCATAGCAGGAGGATTCACCGGGGGCAGGGAAACTAGTTTTGCGTGTAGAAGGTATGCTCGCTAGATCCTGAGTGTAGAAGATCTCCCAAAAGTCGATACTGAAGGCGAACACCAAGCACCATAAACCACGATCGCCGTGTTTGAGAAAGATGTAGTTGGCCTCCACCCTCACAATGATGACCCCATGGTCATTACCATCGACTGTGAAGAATGGGAGATTAAAAGAGTTATCGTAGACCAGGGGAGTTCCGCAGACATTATACTAGGATCCATTTGAAAGATTTTGTCTTGACCTAGAGGATCTGAAGCCTTTCAAAGGATCATTGGTTAGATTATCTGGATAACAAGTACATGTAAAGGGATATATCACCTTGATGATCACTTTTGGAAAGCAGGATCATGCCAAAGAGGTAAAGGTTAGATATTTGGATATTTATTCCCCTTCTTCCTACAATATGATTACAGTGCGACTCGATTTTAACCGACTAGGCGCCGCCTTATCCAAGCTGTATTTATGCATGACGTACCTGCTCCCCAATGGGCAAGTGGGATTTATAAAAGGATATCATGAGGCAACTAGGAAATGTTACTCATAAAGCCTTAAGTTTAAGAGGGTTCGCACTCCAGGCCGGAAGGCCAAGAGGATTGGCTTAGGAATAAAGTCGTTAGGAGAAACCTGCATGGGTGGGGAGGCTTACTCTCCAATCGCTAAGGAGATTGAAGATTGAAGGTTCATATGGGAGATCCTTTGGAGACTTTAACATAGTTGTCATTCATTTATTTTCTTTATTACGATTTGGATAATTTGTTGTCATGTTTTATAGGCGAGTACTACATCTCAACCGATTGTAACAAAACATTATTTCATGGAATTAATTGATAATGACAACTAATATCCTCTAATAAGTCAAGCATAAGTGATTAAGTAGATCAAGGTGAAAAACTAAGTATTAAGGTTTGATGGGTTTGATTATTCGATGATGGTAACCAAATAGAATACAAGCCCATACCTTATATCAAGTGAAATAAATCAAGTGCCTACAAAGTAAAGCATCTGACAAAGTCTGGAAATCCAAGAAAGCCCTACCATGCTTAGTCTGAGTGAATATGTTGTAAAACATAAGGATGCTCTCGTAAAACTGCATGGCTAAATCACACACACACACACACACACACACACTAAAAATTATTTTCAAAATTATTTTTCTCAAGAAAATATCTTCAAAAATGTCTTGAAGTTATTCCAAATGAGTTGGAAGATGTCAGAATAGCTATATGCAAAGTTTTATCTTTGCCAATCGATTATCACATTAATTTAATCAATTGGCTCAGTTCAAAATCAATTGCTAAACAATTATGATATCATCTTAAAAGTTTTGATAAGGTTCATAGGTTCTTAGTTATCCCGCGGTAAAATCCAAGGTTAGGTTAAAGCTTATCCCGATATTAAAAGCTTTGATAAGGTTCGAGATTAGCCTAATGTTAAAATATCGTGGGTTATTGGCTAACACGTGTAAAACTAATGTTTAAGGTTCATGAGCTCAACCCGTGATAAAAGCTTATAAAGTTTGTTTAGAAGCTTGAAGACTAACCGCTCTAATACTCTTGTGGTAAGAAAACTAACCGCTTCGATCTACATCGTAGAAAGAGGACTAACCATTTCAATATGTCATTTGGAAAAAAAGACTCAAAGTTCTCTATCTCAGTCTTATTTTTTGGTTGGAAGTCAACCGTTTTCCTTGTATAAGGGGATTCATGAGTATTACTTACTAAAAGCTCTCAAAGTTTATTAGATACTCTCAAAATCAATTTTTAGGGACGAGACTAATTTGTTTTTTGATTGAACCTATGAGTGCAACTTTCCGGTAGATTTATTTTGCATGATGTCAAAACTAGGATACTTTAGCGCTAATGTATATTGGACAATATCCTTTGATTCTCTGTGTGTATCTTAGCATTAAGAAGCATAAAAGTATTTGAAAAAAAATTTGAAAAAGGTTTCATGCATCCAAAATGCATTCAAAACTATTTTTGGAAAAAAATGAACTATAGGCCGACACATGCATATCATAGATCGACACATCCATTGTACATGTCGACTCATTTACTACATTATTAAAGCCTGTAGGCTCTAACAGATGTGCCACCTCTATAGGTTATTATATAAGAAGTACATGACCTTTACAGATCTATGCATGACCTATACAGGTCGGCCTATGCATCGAATAGGTCGGACATGGCTTTCACAGGTCAACCTATTCAATGAAAATTTCCAAAACTTCTCATTTTTTTCAAATCTTTTGCATTCCTTTTGCCTCCAAACATTCGTGCATATAAATACTTCATACATGCATCATTTACTAAAAAAGGTTTCTAGTGAGTAAAACCTATACAAAACCGAGATTTCAAAGCATTCTCATCATCTTCAACCTCTTATCTATGCATACACACAATCAAACCACACATAATCATTTTTTGATTGGGTTCCATCTAGATTAGGGTTGATAACGTCCAATTTAGGTTTGTTGTACTATAAATTGGGATGAGAACTTTGAGGGTTTCAAATCAGAAATCTAAGTTGCGGTTTTCGTTCAAGATCTCTTAGAGTTTGAAGGTTTTGGACAATATTACACAAGGTAGATCCGGTCGAGTGAAGTCTTTGAAGAATGGTAGATTCTTGCAAAGGAGTGGAGTGGGAAGGTGTATAGCATTGGTAAATCTTGGGTTTCAACAAGTGCGTGTTTGGGATTCTATCAAGTGAAATCTTTGAAGAACAATGAGTTTCTTGCAAAGAAGTAGCGTGAGATGGTGAATTGAAGCAACATTGTTGGTTACTTGATCAAGCTTTGATCAAGGGAAGAGAATGTGTTAGAATCAATATCAATCCTAGGGTTGTATGGTTAGATTGCTACATCTCTCTTGTGCACATACATTTTCAAAGTAAGATATATTACACTATCTCAATTCACATTCAAATTGAGGACTGGCATACTCATAGCGAGGTCGATTAGGAAACTGCCTAAACAAACCCTTATGTACGCTTTCTCTATCTCTCTTTTATTTTTGGTTTGTAAATTTTTGATTTCATAGATCGTTCGATCAAATTGTTTGGATAGTAATTTTTTATTACATTTTGAAATTGGTGTTGTTGAGTTGATCACAAACCTTTAGGTTGTGATTGGATTTTGAAATCAACAATATCACGTAAAACTCCAAACAATATTGACTATACACTAAGTGTTCGACAAAATGCTTCAAATGATTTTTTTTGGGTGAATTATCATTGGAAGTAAGCTTTCCTTATTAGTTTGCATTCAACTAGTTGTGATTAGTTGTTGTTGGTCGATTTGTAAATAATTATCATATCATTGTCACTACTACGCATATCCAAGATTTTTGATAGCAGGTTCGGTTAGACTCTTTTTGATCCGGGATATTTTAAACTTGGTTTTGCGTCATAACATTTTTAAACCTATTTTTTGTCAAAGTTTTAACTCGGGATCTATTCACCCCTTTAGGTCTAAGCCTATCGTCTAACATAACCTATATAACTCTTGGGGTTCCTCTCTTCCCGTAACTCTTTATTTTATGTTATTTATATTCTGCAATTTGTCTTTCCATTGCTTAATATTTAAAATCATTTTAACTTTAATTTTAATCCGTTTTTTTCAAAAACCATGTTTTTCTGAATCACACAACTCACCCCTCACATGTCAAACATTGTATTTAAAAATCTCATCCTGGAGAGTCACGAACTATGGTCATATCACACAACACCAAACTCCTCTACAAAAGAAACATCATTTAAGTTGGTGTATGATTCAAACACCACACTACTCGTAGAAATAGACACGCCCACCTGGCGATGTGAACATGTCAATGAAGAAGGTATGACACTCATGAAGTTACTTGTCCATATTCTTCGACCAACATATTTTCTAATCCCTCTCCCTACCTCAAATTTGTTTCTAATATCTATGAGTAGTGCATTTTATTGTGTTCATTGAATTTTATGAATCAATTAAAGAGAACGATACATGTCTTAAATGCGCCGTAAATCTACTCGACGAAGCGCGTAAAATGGACCACATCCAAGAGTTCACAAAGAAACAAAGAGTTCCATGGAGATAAAATTTCCGAGTTGTACCACGGGAAATGAAGAAGGGTGTCTTAGTGCTCATTCAGGTGGTAACACCTACTAGAATTGAAAAACTCTTTCCTAACGTGGAAGAGCCTTACATATTACATGAAAATCTAACATATGACACCTACGAACAAAAATAATTAAAAGGTGACTAGATTTTGGAATTTAGTTAATTTGATACATTACTATAATTAATGTTTATTTTAAAAGTTAATAAGGCATATGTATAAACCCGTGATTTACGTTTTGTACATGTGGTTTAAAACATCAATTAAGTGATAGAGTGTAGACCTTTTCCCTTAAAAAGGAATGAATTTTTAACTAGATGTCATATTTACTAAATTCAATTTATTGCTCTCGTGAAAAAAATTACATATTAATCATGTCGTATGGGGTATCATTGTACCTACGAGATATTAGTCCCTAAAAATATTTATTGAATCTCAAGTGTTCTACAAGGAATATGACAAGAAATCCTGGACAAGTAAAATCTAGTTCAATTCTTTAACATCCATCAACCTCTTTTGATACCAGGTTTTCTAAAAATGTTGCTCAGTAGCATCTATTTAATTGTGATTATTTGTATTTTTATCATGTTTTGAATTTATATTTCACTCTAGATTTTACTAACTTAGTTGTTTTCTATCGAGTTAGTATTATTATATGTATCATGTATGTCAAAGGATGTAACTTATATATAATGTGCATGAAACAACAGTAACTTTTCTGTTAGTGATGCTTGGAGTATTATTGTTTTGTATAATTGTGCTAGAGGTTTAATTAATATAATTGAATATTGATTTATGTAAGGTAGGGTTTGACACACCTTTTTGTTAATACATACTTATAATCCAATATTCTATGGTTTACCTATTTCTTGTAACTTTTTTTGTTTTTCTTTTAAACGAGGTTAACAAAGATTGCTCAAATAAATGATTATATCTCAATTAAGTTGGCTTCAATTTAACCCAATATAATATAATAGACTTAGTACTTCAATATATCTTTTTTTTATCTATATAGAAATTATAATTTTATTGTAATTTTTATGATGAAATAATAATATAAACCGGTTATTTACGATAATAATTTTTTAATATTTATTAATACTAACATAATTAATATAAAGATAATAACACACTAATCACACATGATAATATTAGAATAATTATACTCTAAGATTTTAAGAATTGTGATATCTTCTCATCTCAAATGTTTGAGAATTTGATCTCTCTCATTAACCTCTATTCCCCGATTCATTTTAAGAATAAACACATTGAATTAATTGAATTAACAAAACATAATTGCACATTTCTTAGAGGTTATACAAACAACTACTAAAGTTATAAAAATTAAAGAGAGATCAACTCAATCTTTATCAGATTAAATTAAAGTTTATTTTAAAACACAAACAACTAGTTCATAGAAACAATAACTTATTTAGTACACAAACGAGATCTTACTTAATACATAGAAATAAGGTTTTACTAAGCACGAAGATTAAAAACATATGAGCAACATGAAAAGTTTTCAAAATGACATAGATATTGATTAATAAAGACATGAACTAGTTTCGGGTATTTTTCAACCATCCATCAAGATAACCTTGTTTGGAGTCAGGGATGGATTTTGTTTTCTCAGCTCGGATATCTTTCAACCATCCATCAAGATAAACCTGGTTAGAATCAGAGGTAGATTTTGTTGTCTCATCTCGAATGTCTTTCAACCATCCATCAAGATAAACTTGGTTGGAGTCAGAGGGGGATTTCGTTTTTTCAGCTCGAATATCTTTCAACCATCCATCAAGGTAAACTTGGTTGGAGTCAGAGGAGGATTTTTCTTTTTCAGCTCGGGTGTCTTTCAACCAACCATCAAGATAAACTTGTTTGGAATCAGAGGTGGATTTTGTTTTCTCTGCTCGGGTATCTTTCAACCATCCATCAAGGTATACTTGGTTGGAGTCAGGGGTAGCTTTTGTTCTCTCAGTTCGGGAATCTTTCAACCATCCATCAAGGTAAACTTGGTTGGAGTCAGACATGGTTTTTGTTTTCTTAGCTTGGGTATTTTTCAACCATCCATCAAGGTAAACTTGGTTGGAGTCAGGGGTAGATTTGTCTTTCTCAGCTCGGGTATCTTTCAACCATCCATCAAGGTAAACTTGGTTGGATTCAGAGGTGGATTTTGCTTTCTCTGCTCTTGTATCTTTCAACCATCCATCAAGGTAAACTTGGTTGGAGTTAGGAATTGACTTTTCTTTCTCAGCTCTGATATCTTTCAACCACCCATCAAGATAAACTTGGTTGGTGTCACCTGTAGATTTTGCTTTCTCAACTCGGGTATCTTTCAACCATCCATCAAGATAAACTTGGTTGGATTCAGAAGTGGATTTTGCTTTCTCTGCTCTAGTATCTTTCAACCATCCATCAAGGTACACTTGGTTGGAGTTAGGTATTGACTTTTCTTTCTCAACTCTGATATCTTTCAACCATCCATCAAGATAAACTTGGTTGGTGTCACCTGTAGATTTTGCTATCTCAGCTCGAGTATCTTTCAACCATCCATCAAGGTAAACTTGGTTGGATTCAGAGGTCGATTTTGGTTTCTCTGCTCTAGTATCTTTCAACCATCCATCAAGGTAAACTTGGTTGGAGTTAGGTGTGGACTTTTCTTTCTTGGCTCTGATATCTTTCAACCATCCATCAAGATAAACTTGATTGGAGTCACCAGTAGATTTTGTTTTCTCAACTCGAGTATCTTTCAACCATCCATCAAGGTAAACTTGGTTGGATTCAGAGGTCGATTTTGGTTTCTCTGCTCTGATATCTTTCAACCATCCATCAAGATAGACTTGATCGGAATCCTGGGAGGATTTGGTTTTCTCTGCCCGAGTATCTTTCAACCATCCATCAAGGTAAACTTGGTTAGAGTTAGCAATGTGTTTTTGATTCTTCAAAGGATTTTTGAGCCAACCGTCAAGGTAAGGTTGAGCAACTTGTATTTCATCTACATTCTCTTGTATCATATATCGGGCAAAGCTTCCTTGTCCATTCTACAATTCAGTTGAATAAATGGATATTAATAAGTTATTTTTGGATGGTATATATGATTACAAAAACAAAATTATGTGTTTTATGAGACACATTATGTTGCACAGGTAAGACATATTTATTATATATTTCATATGGATACATAATGTGAAATAAAAATTAGAGAAAAACAATTTTTTAAATTTCACTATCTCAGAGAAAACACTATTTTATCAAATCAAATAAAACAACTTGATTGTAAGTGAATGATGAAATCAAATCAAATAAAGATGAGAAATGATAGATTGTGATAAATAAATGATGAAAAATATAAGTGTAAAAGATACAAGAATGGATGCTTAGTAACTTACAATCAACAAGAGCATGACAAAAAGGAGGAGAGACAAAACATTTTTGTGTGCCATTTCTTTATGTTATGGTTTTGTGGGAAAATTGTTTTAATGTGAAAGATGTATTGAAATGGAAATGAATTGGGCTATTTATAAGTGAATGAAAAGAGAAAGTACATTAAGGTCATTGAGACTTTGGTTGACAAGATTATTTTTAAAATGTTTAGTTTAATTTATTTTTTAAATGTTTAGTTTAATTTATAAGTTTATATGTCTAAGTAAGATCAATTTACTAGGATTTATTTTTTACAAGATCTATTAGGTGTGTTTGTTTTGAGTTTTAAAATAAAATTTTTAAAAAATTGTTTATTTGATATCATTTTTTTAATTAGAAGCTCCTAACTAAATTCTTTTAGTTTAAAAATAAATAAACTTTAGAGAAGCTACTGTAATTAATTTTTTATTTTAAAATTAAAAATCATTTTCTAAAAATCTTTAATAAAAACATATTAAAATGATATAGGTGATTTTTTAAATGTTAAACAAACATATTTATTTTGATAGTAATTATTTCAAATAATTTAAAATTTCATAAATTCCTTTTAATTTTAATTATTATCATCAAATATACACTAAAAACACCAAAGTTACTAAACATGAAAGGCATCTAATATATAATGAGTGTTGGCAGGAATATTCATGAGGTTTTGAATTCAAATCTAAATAACAGTGTCCAATTAATTGAATTGGAATTTACATATCAAAATTTAGATAAATATTAAATTTTGAAGCCTTTATCAAAATATTAGTACTAACTAATTTTGTTAAATTGAGCTCTAATTCAAAAATACATATAAATATAATAATGTCAGAATATAGTAAACCCTATACTATGTAGTTTAGGTAGAGTCCACATCCTAGGTTTTTGTATTTTGTGCAAGATGTCAGACTAGTTATCTTAAACCTATGATTCTTCTGCTACCAACTCCTATGAACTCACTAAATAGATCCAAAATACTATATAGTTAAGCTTAGCTAATAGCTAATGTCATGATTCTCAGAAGTAGGTGGAGTCAACATCCTATACTTTTGGATGTTGTGCTAGAAGGCAGACCAGTATACATTGTGAATCATGAGTCATATGTTGTTTATCATACACTTATGATTCTTCTGCTACCAACTCCTAGGAACTCACTACATAGCCAACAATGAATCCAAAATAGTCTCACAAGAAACACTAACAATGATGTGTAGAGGCTTGCATGTTTAAGATGTTCACATGTTGGTATGCATGCTTATGTAGTCAAAAGTAATGATGAGTCAAAAGAGAAGAAGTTAAGGTATTTGTTATTTTATTCATAGGAACTCACTACTTTCCAAGAAACACTTAAAATTATGTGCAGAGCCTTGCATGTTTAAGATGTTCACATGTGGGGTAGGGTTTGCATGCTTATGTAGTTAAGCTTACCTAATAGTAAGTTAAAAAATTGTAGTTATCTAACAAGCTATAAATTATAATTAATATATTTTCATCATTCTTATTTGTATTAAAAAAAATATAAATAGTCGATTTTAAAAGTAAGATTAGTGTCTATTTCATCCCTTAGTGGAGTTAGGGTATATGGAATCAAAGACTTGTGATACTTTAGTTGTGGGTTAGCAGGCATAGGGAAAGATGGTCTCCTTAAATTGATTTTGTCATTACTATCCAAGGAGGTAGATGCGGTCTTGCAGGGAGCTATATAATATAAGTGATTCTTTCGATTTGAGTTTGTTTGAGTATGAAGGATTCTTGTAAATTTTTAGATCTAAAATTAAATATTTATCTAAATATGTATGTCAACCTCACAAAAATCGAAATTTATTGTAAAATTTTTAATAAGGTTTTTAATAATAAAAATTAAAATAATGTTATTCCTACACCAAATACTTACACCAAATATTATTCACCATATTTAAAACATGAACAATGTTTTTTTTAATAAATAAAAAATAATATTTATATAAAAATATTTTTATTTTTAAAATTATTTTTATAATATAAATATAAAGTTTGTCATTAACCAATTTTATTATTATATTAACCACAAAAATATAGGTTATTAATTAAATACTCACGTTAAAATGTGAAATCCAAAATTTGGTTAAAAACTAATTATTATATTTCATATTTTAATATCAGAATTTGATTAATATTATATATTTTATTGATTAATGAATACAATAATAAGTAAAATATATGGTTAATCACCTATATTTTTGTGATTAGTACAATAATAAAATTGTTTAATGACAAACTTTATATTTATGTTATAAAAATAAAAATATTTTTTTATAAATATAATTTTTTTATTTATTAAAAAAATAAAAATATTGTTCACCGTATAAATCCACTATCGCACACGGGTCAAAAACGAGTTTAAGACAAAATGTAGTAAAAAAGAGAAACGGCACTCGAGTATCGTATCTCAAAGGCTCTTGGATTATTATTAACCTACTGGAATCGAATTAGAGGATTTACATTTGATTCAGAATAAGTGATTATGAAATATGATTATAATATAAGCTGAACCACTTATTTGGTTCTTGTCGTACCCCAAAATTTGCTCTCCCTTTTTTCATCTTTTCATTCAACCTTTGACTTAAGATTCATATTTACTCATTCATGCCTCACTCATGTGCATCATTCACTCATCTTAACACTTTCTCACAAACATCATAGATTCAAAGCCTGTGAATAACATAATGCAGTCTAGCTTGATCTTGGGGGATTGCATCTTGATCTTTCATGCCTAAACCCTAATGTGCTTGGCTCTTGCCCTAGATGAATCTTTTAATCCATAAAACCCTAATTGTGGGTGCTCATCATGGGTGACTTATTTGTTTATCTTGCTTTGAGCTCAAAACCCTAATCAGGGAAGGTATGGTCCTAATGCGCCTTATGAATTTCCTTCTTACTTGGTGCTTATTGGATACCTTAATTCATGGGGAAGAAGCTTTTGACTATCATGCCCACTTGTTAGGGATTTCATCTGATCTAAGGTTTATTTAGACGGCCATCCATGTGATGATTTCAGGATTCATAAGTATTTGATTCTTGGGTCACTAGTGCATTTGTCTTGTGAGAGTTGGGTTTGCGTTTGATCCATTGTGGTTTAACCCATTACAGGTCATCTTCACAAGCCCATTTTACACAAGGAAACCCTAGTTCTAGGGGCCATCTAGTCTGAGTTTGCTTCTTAAGCCAGGATATTTGATTAATTATATTGCTTATCTTTGGGACTTGAATCGCGATTCTTTGAAAGGGCCATTTGGTCATCAATGGTGTTTAATCATGGTTTGTGATGCAAGTTTCATAGTTTCATTCATGGTTCATGCTTTCTTTCTTATGATGCATTCATGGTGCATGGAGTTCATTCATAATTCTTGGTCACATGTTTTAAAAGGTGCATAATGTCTTAATTTGAATTTATTGATCCAATCATGATTCATTTATCCCTTTCTATTCAAAGTTGATTTTGGAGGAAAATTTTCACTTTAAAAATAGAGCATTGTTTCATTCAAGATTAGTTATTACATTTCATTCAAATCACAATGTACATTATCCATAAGCATGTTTATAAAAAAAATCAACATTTTGTGATGTTGACTTTTAGTCAACTGTTGACTTTTTGGTCAACAATTTACCAAAGTCAACACCGTTTAATAAATCCTAAAAAGCTTCATCTTCATATTTCTTCATCCACCATCTTCATCATTATTTATTTCCACTAAAATTGGATTATACTTTGTTTGATTACCTACAAAAAGAACATAATGAGTGAGCCATGAATTCTATTGAATATATTCAAGCCGCCAAAACCACATCAATCCAACAAACCATGTAAAAGAAAAAAACCATGACCAAAACATACATAAGAACCATTTCAGCAATTCTAAGTGACTTAACTTCAATTCAACAAATATCCTACAATCATATATCCATAACATACATATTTGACATTCACTAACATATGCATTCAACCAAGGATTACACTGTAGGTTCCCAAATCAATTCAGTATGTAGCTTCAAAAATATAGCAATTCGACTTCACCTAATTGAACTAATCAGTATCATGTTAATAGATTTTCTAATACAACTTCACTCTTCTAACTCAAATACAACTATCCTGGACATTCACTTTAAATAGAACGCACCAGGTTTAGCTTCTAACTGACATATACCTGCAAAAATTCACTTAACACAGACAAAATATCTGAGGCTCCATGGCAACTAACAAAAACAAAATTCAGAAAATAAATCTCCACGGTAACTAACCTAAGGTAACATACATAAGATCCCAAGCACTCTAACTGATTTGGGAAGCTAACAGAGTTTTCACGGCTAACCGATCTCAACTTCTGAGATTTAATAGAGTTTTCACTCTATTAAATCAAGGATAGTATATAACCATACTTCACTGCAAGTTTTGGGGGGCTCATCAATAACCGTTTCCAGATTCATCGCTCTCCCTCAATCTCCTCATAAACGTTTCCAGATTCATCACTCTCAGTCAATCTCCTCACAAATGTTTCCAGATTCATCACTTTCACTCTGTTTCCTCACAAATGTTAGCTCCCTCAGAGAAAAGGGAAGAATCGCACCACATACACATCTTAGGAAGAATCGCAGCAAGAAGAAGATGATGCGAATGGAAATCAGAGAAAAGGGAAAGAGATTCAATACCATGGTGGCACCAAAATCTCTGATTCAGTGAGTGTTTACTCCGAGGTCATTTATGATCTTTTCATACTCATGCATGCACAAGAGATAGCTGAACCTCGAACGATGTTGGAAATCCCCCAAAAACCTATGGAGAATTTCAGTCAATCTTAAGGAACAAGATTGTAATTACCCACACAATCACAACGAAAGGAGAAGAACAATGGAGAAAGAAAGTGTATAGAACGATGAAGGAGAAGAAGAATTAAATTCTGCAGAGTTTCTCTCTGTCCACAAACTGTGGAAAACTTGTTATTCACTTTGCAACTGTAAAATACTGTGAATACAATATGATGTGAATACTCTATTCACCTCTATTATAAAATAAGGGTTACTCCCTCTATTTATAGATTTAGGTTAACTTGGACCTCAAGTCAAATCCCAAAACTATAAAAGCCGAAAATTATAAGAGCCCAAAATAGCTAACATTATTTAACACACTAGGTGGTTCGACACTTCCTTGCTTCTGTCGAGCAACCTGCTTCGACACAAGGAATTACAATTCAAAACAACACCTAATTCATTGTGTCTAAGCTATCTACATTCATCATGGATCTTAGTCTTCTGAACACTTTGACCTGCACTCTCTTTGTCATGATGTCTGCAATCTGATTCCCAGTTCTGCAGTGTTCCACATTCACCTTCCCATCGGCTACCCGCTCTCGAAGATAATGGAACCTCATCTCGATGTGCTTGCTTCGACCATGTTTCATAAACCCAGCTGGTTGTGCAATATAAACTTCTTTTGATAAGGGACAATTAAGGAATGCACATTTCACGTCCATCTGGCACATCTGCCAGTTGTTCATGTTTGCTAGACCAACAACCAACCTGATTGTTTCGATTCTAGAAACATGTGCAAAAACTTCATCGAAGTCAATTCCTTCTTTCTAAAGAAATCCTTTCGCCACAAGTCTCGGCTTGTGTCGAGTCACTTCTCCTTTGGGACTCAACTTTACCTTGTATACCCACTTCACATTGATTGCCTTCTTATTTTGGGGCAACTCGACAAGTGACCAAGTGTTATTGACTTCGATTGACTTTAGTTCTTCGTCCATTACTTTCATCCACATCGAATCTTTCAATGCCTCAGCTACATTGACAGGTTCGACATCTGCGTAGAAAGCATAATGTACCAGCTCACCTTCATCATTGACCACATCATCTAATGTAATCACACATTCTTGCAACCTTGCAGGCATGTGTCTTGTTCTTTGAGGTCTGCTATTGCTTACTTCACCTCTGATTTCTTCCCGTCGAACTACTCTTTCAACTTCATTAGCTGGTTCATCATAAAATATTCTCACTGAATCTTTCTTGACATTTTTAGTTCAATCCCACTCCTTAAGCTCATCTATGATCACGTCCCTGCTGATCACTACTTGCTTATTCACTGGGTCGAATAACTTGTATCCTCCAGTCGAATGATATCCTATCAGGATCATCTGACTGGACTTGTCATCAAGTTTTCTTCTCAACTGATCTGGCACATATCTATGTGCTATAGATCTAAACACCCTTAGATGACTCAAGCTAGGCTTGACACCAGACCAACATTCTTCTGGCGTGATTCCTTCTAGCTTCTTCGTCGGACATCTGTTCAGGATATATGTCGTAGTCGACACAGCTTCTCCCCATGATTCTTTGGGTAGATGTTTGCCTTTCAACATACTTCTAACCATATTCACAATGGTTCTATTCTTCCTTTCTGCGACTCCGTTCTGCTGTGGAATGTAGAGTGGAACCACCTCATGCACAATCCCTTCTTTCACACATAATGCATCGAAGTCTTTCGACACATAGTCTCCACCACCATCAGTTCTCAAAATCTTGATCTTTCGACCGCTATGTCTTTCGACCATAGATTTAAACTTGGAAAATACCTCGATTACTTCACTTTTCTTCTGGATCAGGTAAGACCACAAATTTCGACTGAAATCATCTATGAATATAACAAAGTATTTTTTACATCCAATCGAATCCACCTGGAGAGGACCACATACATCCGAGTATATGACTTCAAGAATTGCCTTCGGCCTGCTTCCTGCATCCTTACTGAAGTTGTTCTTATGCTGCTTTTCCTGCACCCATTCTTCACACATTTTGTTTGGATTGTCGATTTCTGGTAATCCTTAAACCATATTTCTTCTCTTCAAATCTCTGATGTCTTTGAAATTAAGATGGCCAAGTCTGTAATGCCATATCCATTTATCTCTGCTGGCTGCTGTTGCAAGGCACTTATGCTCCATCACATTTAGTTCAATCTTGAAGGTTCTATTCTGAGACATTGGAGCCTTCAAGATCAACCTTCCATTTGAGTCGAGAACTCTCATCATCTTGTCTTTGATTGACACCTTGTAGTTCTTTTCGACCAACTTCCCTATGCTGAGCAAAATACTCTTCATGCCTGGTATGTACAACACATTTGAAATTACTGACCTCTTGCCATCTTTCATCATAATCAGAACATCACCAACACCTTCAGCTGCTAGATTATTGTCATTTGCAAATTTTACCATGTTCTTTATTGAGGGCTTTATTGCAACACCACCTCTTTGGTTGCCTTGGTTCCAGGGTTTTCTTTGATTCGACCAGTTTCCTTCTTGCTGATTTCGACCAGTCGAATTGTTGTAACCTCCTCTGCCTTTGTTGCCATTCCAGATTCCTTTGCCTTTTCTTTGTTTTGTTGATTGAGCCTGCAAAGCCATATCACTTTTCGACTTTCCTGCAGCTCTTTCAGCCATTCTTTGTTCATGAGATTCAAGCGTCCCTTGAAGTTCTTCCTTTGTCAGTTTTGACAAATCTTTTGACTCTTATATGGCTACTACCACGTGGTAGAATTTTGGAGCCAATGACCTCAAGATCTTTCCAACAATAGATCTTGATGTCAACACTTCACCACATACCTTGATTTGATTCACCAGTTTCGTAACCTTGGTGAAGAAATCAGTTATGCTTTCATTGTCTTCCATCTGAAGCAATTCATACGTTCTTTTGTGAGTTTGTAACCTCACCTCTTTCACCTTCTCCACGCCTCCAAACAATTTCTCCAGAATTTCCCATGCTTCTTTCGCTGACTCTGCATCACTAACTTTTTCAAAGTTAGCTGCATCAACACATTGATGGATTATAAAGAGAGATTTATAATCTTTCTTCTTCAATTCTTTATGTGCAGCCTTTCTTTGATCCGTCGTGGCTTCTGCAAGCGTTGCTACTCCTTCATTCACAAGATCCCAAAGATCTTGATAACAGAACACAACCTTTATCTGCTTGCACCAATTCTCATAATTGTTGTTCTTGAGAAACAAAAGATTTGTTGGAAAATTCCCGTTTGGATGATTCGTTGCCATGGTGATTTTCTTCCCACGAATCGTTTAAACTGGAGCTCTTGATACCAGATGTTGGAAATCCCCCAAAAACCTATGGAGAATTTCAGTCAATCTTGATGAACAAGATTATAATTACCCACACAATAACAACGAAAGGAGAAGAATAATGGAGAAATAAAGTGTATAGAATGATGAAGGAGAAGAAGAATTAAATTCTGCAGAGTTTCTCTCTGCCCACAAACTGTGGAAAACTTGTTATTCACTTTGCAACTGCAAAATACTGTGAATACAATGTGGTGTGAATACTCTATTCACCTCTATTACAAAATAAGGGTTACTCCTTCTATTTATAGATTTAGGTTAATTTGGACCTCAAGTCAAAGCCCAAAACTATAAAGCCCAAAATTATAAGAGTCCAAAATAGCTAACACTATTTAACACACTAGGTGGTTCGACACTTCCTTGCTTCTGTCGAGCAACCTGCTTCGACACAAGGAATTACAATTCAACACGAACGTGGTGGAATCTTGAAATCGCATCACCGTTCGAAACCATATTACATCCTTCTAACTCTTCCATGTGTGACGCCAAGACGAAGAGGAGGTGTTGATTCCGGATTCATGCGAAGTCGAAGCAGAGTTTGACTGTGTTCATTTTAATTCCGCGCTTGGAGAAGGAGTGAATTTCAAATATCGAGGCTTGTGTGTGGATGTGTCCTATGACCATTCTTTTGGTTTCAGATGCAGCTTTGGATGCATTCAAGGCCATTGTTGTTTGTAGCTTGGGCCTAAAAGTCCAACAAACCTCTCTTTGTACCACCAATCCAGGTTTTAAACCCCTTTTTGAGATTTTTAATTTCAATTTACTAGTTTGATTAGGTTTTGATTAAGGATCAATTGTTGATAACTAGCTTGATTAGTTTCTAGAATTAGAAATTAATTTATGATCTAATTAATTGAAATTTAGGTTTAATTAAAATTAATCATGATTAACTATGTTAATTAGAATATTCACTTTAGAATAAATAGAAATTAATTTTGTAGAATTTAATTTGTTTTAATGATTCAATTATGATATTTTTAGATTTGATTAAAAGATTAGACTAATTAGATTTCTTTGCATAATATATAATTAGGATTATTTAGTGTTTAGCTAACTATTATTTTTAGAAAATTGGTCATAACTAATTCATTTTTGACATAATGACTATTTTGCCCTTAGGGTTTAAAAATCTTGATTTTTGTACATGATCCCTTAGTTTAGGGCCTTAATTAGGATTGCATGATTTTACTTAGTCGATTAATTTAATAGGTTTATTATTATACATAGTTCAACTACCATTTCAACCCCACTGATTAGGGTTGACCAAAGGTCACTTTGGTTAACCAAATCCTTTGTATTGTGCTGCAATTCCTCAAGCATGTTCAATTAATCAAAAGACCATTGATCACTTGATATGGAAAATCCACGGTGCTCTAACTATTTTAAATATGATGAATATCAGGAGCTCCACACCTTAAGGTTCAAATGCAAGATCAAGACTTCAAGTCAACATCAGTCAAGCATAGCTAATAAAGTGAACTACTTCTCAAGCACATCAAAGGTATCAACACTTGATAAGTGTGATTCAAATTGTAAGTCATAAGTCTTAAGTAATGAGGAATGATGAGACGGAGTTTCTCCTACCCTTGTCTAGAATGACTTTGCGTACGGGGAGTAGACCCTAGCTATTCAAAGCATTCGCCCACATTCATATACTTCAGCATAATTTGAATCAAACAGTTGTCAAGTCTTCTCAACATAACAAATAACGTGGCATCATCAAGATCAATAATCAGAAGCCTCTAACAACACCTGTCAATCCTGATAAGGGTTACACGCTATGAGCTTTAAGTAATGAGGAATGATGAGACATAGTTTCTCCTACCATTGTCTAGAGTGACATTGCATACGGGGCGTAGGTCCTAGTTATTCAAAGCAATTGTCCTCGTTCATAGACTTTAGTGCGATTTGAATCATACAATTGACAAGTCTTCTTCAAGCAAGCATCATTCAACACTTCAATAATGAAGCATCTTTTTCTATTTGCACCTTGTGGTTGTACACCCTATTTCATTCAATCTTTTTTGCCTTGTGAGGTGGTGGACATTGGCAACCTTTTATTGCCTCGTGAGGTAATAGACCTTGGCAATATTTCTTTGCCCCATGAGGTGGTGGGCCTTGGCAATCTCTTTATGTACCTATGGAGTTATAGACTTTGGCACTTGGTTATGGACCTTGACAATCCCTTTGAGTAGCCTTGTAGAGTTATGGAATCTTGGGAATCCCCTTGCCTATTGGGTTATGGACCTTGGCAGTGCTTTCATTTTCCTTGAGAGTTTTGGACTATGGCATCCTTTCTTGTTTCCTTTTAGATTTTGGACCTTGGCAGTTCAGTTCTTTGCCTTCAGAATCATAAACTCTGGTAGTGATACCTTGTCTAGAAGGTTATGAACCTTGGAATTCCTTTTTCTACCTCTAAGGGTTGTGTACCCTGGAAATCAATTTATCTTTCTTTGTTTCAATCGTAGTAGGTTGAACTACGAATGATCTGAGTTTCTCATTGCACGATGAGAATACGTAGGCATGAGAGTTTGAACCCTCTGCGAGCATATTTATTTATTTCTCCCTATTCATCTCCATGATGCATTTATATACTACCTTCATTCACTGATATACTATTGTCTTTGAGCCAAATACACTATCTCTTTGAGCTCCATCTTGTATCTCTTTGTGAACCAATGGTTGTTTGTGTTATGAAACCAAACACTTAATTCTCCTTTGTTTTCAGTTAGTCCAATATAGTGATACCATGTTGTAGGTCCCTCACTTGTTGGTTCATATTAGTTTTGCTCTTGGATTCATATTTCACCCCTTATTGGAGTTCAAATAACATAATCCTTTGGTTTGATCACAACTTCTTTTCACCTCCCACCACTAGTTCCATGAACTACGAAGCTCTAAATTCCTTATTGCACTATAAGGATACATAGGCATGAGGACCCAAATCCTCACCTAGCACTCTATCTATTTTTTTCTTTTCCCTTATCCTTTTGTGAGTAGCCTTTAGATATAACACTCATTCGAGCAAGAACAGTAAAACGGCTCCCATGGAGTACCATGGATGTTAGGGGTGTTAATACCTACCCCTTGCATAACCGACTTCCTTACCCAGTATATCTCTTTCCCCTGGGTTTTATCGATGTTTTCCCTTTTCTTCGAGAATAAATAAAGTTCGATGACGACTCTGTTGTATGTTCGAGCGTGCGATGCGTTTGGGTATATTTTCGATAATGTCAATTCTTAGTTATCATCGATTATTATAGCACGAATGAAAGTATAAGAATTATGTTTCCTATTTGCCGAATTAAATAATCAGTTAAGATTAAAGCGAATTAATGCATTAAGGATACAGTAACACACAATCAAAATTATGGAACAATAAATCAATCGAAGCAAACAAAACTACTAAGTTTTGGCGGTAAAATTTGGTGTAGGAATAACAATGCACTAAAAATTATGAGTGTAATATTTAAAATAAATAAAAAATTGAGCTTTATCAGATATAAAATTATTTATTAAACTGCCTTAATAAATTTATTATTATGATATTTTATTACGATAATTTATTATGATAAATAATATTTAAAATAAAAAGAAATTGAGCTTTTTAACATGTATATGTATTTATTAAATCATTATAAACCAGTTCAGTTTAGAGCTCATCAGGAAGGAATATCATATTGTAGCATATGCTGATTCGAAGCTACGATATCTCACTTATTTTTTTTTAAAGGATGAAATAGACTACATAGATCAATTTTCACGCTAATATTCTATCAATCATCATATTTTATAGTCATTAGACTATTTAATCAAAAACATTCATAATAAATTTCATTTGACATTTATTTTTTAATAGATAATAAAGTAGATATATTTAATCTTTATTAAAACATTATTATTGAAACATTATTGTTATTAAATATGACTTTATTAATTTTAATTTTGATATAATTAATGGATATAAGTACGGCTCAAGAGATGTCAAAGCCTTTGGCAAATTTTTTAACAAAGATTTTAATCATAAAACTAAGAGTGTAATATTTAAAATAAAAAAGTTGAGCTTTTTAAGATGTAAAACTATTTATACAATTATTATAAAAAAATATTTAAAATAAAAAATTAAGCTTTTTAAAATATAAAATTATTTATTGAATTATCATAATCAATTCAGTTTGTATTTGTGCAAGATGGGACATTCGATTGCAGGGACACGGATTCGACCACAACATCCCAATTTCTTATCTCCGAAAATTCCAACCAATAAATTACTTGATCCAAAAAATCATAATAAATTTTGTTTGATAATTGTTTTCAATCAATAATAAAGAAGACATATGTAATTCTTACTGAAACCTTAAACGTTATTGATTTTAAATAAGATTTTATTAACTTTAATTTTATACTATTAATAGAAGGACTATAACTAAAAGGATTATATTATTGCACTATTTTAAATTTCCTATTATATTGTTGTCATATAGTATATTTTAGTGGCGTCTATTATCAAAACTTTTTATCAGTATTTGAAATTTTATTAGTATTTAAGTGTTTAAATTCATCTACATCTTTGACTTCTACTATTAACTTTGTTTTCAATTTTTTTTTTATGTTTATATAACTTGTACATTGTTAACTTGTTTATTCAATAAACATTAAGCTATATTTTTAAATTAATTTTTTAATTTATTTTTATAAATTTATCCAAAATTCTTTTTTATAATTTAATTAAAATTTCAACTCTTTTTTTTTTAATTTTTTAATTCAAATTTTTTAATTGACATTACTCTAAATAATATAGGAAAAAGATATCCACAATAAACATAAACAAAAAGAAGAAAAAATTCAAAAAAAAATGATTAAATATAAATGCTTTAAATTAAAAGTAAATAAAATAAAATTTCAAAAATAAAATATATTGCAATGCTAGGGAGGACATCCACTTTATTGTAGAAGTAACAATTAATTAATGCGATTAATTAATAAATTTTATAGTTTCTTATAGCGGTGTAAATATGTTGGGTTGGATTGGATTTGGTATTAACTCTTATATAACCGTTTAAATTTTAATGTATTGGGTTTGTCATTCCACTTAAAATTTTAGTGTCAAAAGCGATCCCAACCGACTCCTTCAATTATGGATTGATTTCGCAGATTGTCTTTTAAATGAAAATTACTTATGTAATTATTTTTTTAATGATTTTTTTACCATATATAAAAATGTAACACAATTCAAATTAAATGAAACGTATCATATAATATCTAATAAAATTCTTTAACACGACATAACACTTGATAATATTATAAAATTCTACTAGACATGTTATTTTCATAAAATACGTAAGTTGAAAATAACGCAAATAGAAAATAAGAATATTATTGGTGGAGAATAATAATTTTTTGGCAAAATTATGGTTAATAGTGAGATATTAATTTTACATTTTTATTTTAAATAATAATGAAAAAATAAGAAATTACTAATGTCATATCAATGAGTTGGACCAATGGATCTGCGGATTGATAAACTCAAACCCGATACCTGAACTAAAGTTGTCTGGATTATTGATGGTTGGATTAGGTATACCCGTAAATGAATGGGTTCGAGTAATTTATAAGTTGGTTTGGTTTGGGTCAGCGGGTTCGCGGGTTCACCCACACCGATGAACATCCCTAGTCTCATATACTCACGGATTCATGAGATAAAGAGAAATGATAAATGTCGTACCTCAAAAAATAAGAACACGATGCACACAAAGCGCAATCGTATGTTTGCGGGATGGACCGAACAGAGTCGGCACCAAACTTAATTTATTCCTAAAAAGGAAAGGGGTAAGATCGATAAAACCCAAGAAATAACGACAATGATATTGATCATCGCAACCAAATCAGGGTTCGAGAGTCGATTATGCAAGGAGAAGGTTTTAGCACCCCCATGTCCGTTGTACTCAACGGGAATCATTTGGTTAGTTGTGCGCATTAGTGTTAGCTTTGGAAATGTTAGGCCTCTCGAGTTATTAAGATGGGAATAGAATAGGACAAAAAGGTTTATTTTTTATTAGGGTGTTAAAAAAAATAGAGAATTTTTTTTTTGGATTTTTTATTAATGTGCCTGATAAGATTTAAAAATCTTACTCCTACGTAACTCCGAGTACAATAAAGAACTCAAGGCTTACGTAGTTATAGGTAGAAAATGTTTCTTTGTTTTTCGATTTTAGCAAAATCTGCTTTGTGTCAATCGACGTAAAAACATTGTTTTCTATCCAAAACAAGTAGAGAAGGGAACATTCACATCACGGCTGAATGGATTTATAAATCAAAATTCGAGGGCAACATCGCTAGCTTGCGCACACGTTCAAATGGATGAAACATTGTTTATGCATCATCTCGAGACAAAATACATTTTGTTTGTGAAAAGGAATTGAGGATCAATCATGCGGCGGTGAGAGAAGAGTTTGACTGGTTAGATGTGTTTTTGAGTGATAAGAGAGTTCATAAGGGCGAGAACTACACCTTGTTTCCTAACTCTCGGGAGCTCGTGGACTACACCTTGTTCCCTTTTCATCTTATGTGTGAAAAGAGTTTTGATATTTTCATATGTTTTGAATATTGATTGAGAAAATCCACTCGATATTTATCGAGGTTTAGTCATGGCTATGGAGAAAAGTTTGAATTGATTAGAGGATTTGAAAATGATTTATGATTGAAAGTTTGAGAAATGGTTTGAAATGAATGATGAAGACTTGGTGTTGACCAAGGTTTTTTAAAATAGAACTTGGTGTTGACCAAGTATTTTTTATTTTTGAAAGGGTTAATTTTATTCTCTTTTTATTTATTTACTTAGTTCATCTTAACTAACTAAGAGAAAATTGAAATAAAAGTGATAAAATAAATACAAATTACAAACAAGGGATGGAGATACATTTTGTCAATGAGGAGTAAGAAAGTGAGTAAAATGCAAAATTATCAAATAATTAAATATAAACCAACAAGGATCTCATTATAAGAAAGCTCAAGAGTAAGCCACAAAATTGGAAAGCAACAGAAATCGAAAGCCAGCTGAAATTAGCGCTATGTTAAGCTAACTTAAAGTGGATTCATATAGGAATCCCTCTATAAGACGTTGGACAACAAAGTCTATGTGTCCAAATGATATCGAAAGATAAATTGGATTTTAGCTCTAAAATCGTAACACAATAATAAACCAGGCAATAATCAAGCACATTATTATTACAACAATGTTATAATATTTACATCAATTCAAAATAATTGAAAAACAGAAAGCTAAGACGACACACACAAGCTATCCATAATACATCGCTATAGAATCGAAATAGCACTAAAATGAAACAAAATAAAGAAACAATATTAACAAACCAATATTATATCTTGAAACGGAAAATATATATATATAAACCAAAAAACAAACCAATATTTTTTTTTATCCCTAACTTTTTCCTGGACCGCTGCTTTGAAACTTTCGGTCCACCGAAATGCCCTTATTTTGCCTAAGTCGTCTTTTGTGGTGTTCAACTTCGTAGACTTTTTATTTTTTGATTTTTTTAAATGTTGTGACTGCCATGTTATTGGGGGGTGGGGATCAACCAATATAAATTCTCTTGGCTTTTTCACGACTTCTTCGACATTTTGAGATATGTGCGAAGGAGAGCATATGGTTGATCCTTAGGTGGGATATGTGTATATGGACTTACTCTCTTGAAAATTGAATATACAGTCAAATTATATGAACACAACTATTCCACCCCTGGTTAAGATTATGGCTTTTTGTTCCGAAAGAAACACCTACTTCTTGTTAGGGGAGTTTTTCACTAGGGAGCATTGAACATTGTGGGACTTCTTATTTTAGAGAAACACCTTTGTGAGAGACACACCATATATTCACCTAAAACGTTAAAGTGATAGGTGGGTGGGTTCTCTCACTTATAAATGCTCAAGTCTCCACATTACCAACCAATGTGAGACTATTATCTATACTAATAACACTTGATACATTCTCAACGCTCCCCCTCAAGTGTGAGTCCATAATTCTCCCCCTCAAGTGAAAGCTCTTCTTACTTCCACAAACTCTTGTACCATACATAACGTTTCTTATTCACCATATTGGCGTCGCTGACACTCTTCAACGGAACATTTCTTATTCACCACATTGGCGCCGTTGACTTTCGATACAAGTAAGTCGGTCCCTTTTTGAAACCAAAGGCTCTGATACCATTTGTTGGGGGAGTTTTTCACTAGGGAGCATTGAACATTGTGAGACTTCTTATTTTAGAGCAACACCTTTATGAGAGACACACCACATATTCTCCTAAAACCTTAAGGTGATAGGTGGGTGGGTTCTCTCTCTTATAAATGCTCAAGTCTCCATATTACCAACCATTGTGGGACTATTATCCATACTAATAACACTTGATACATTCTCAACACTTCTAGACTAAAAGTGGTTGACTAGGGATTAACTCGTTATCTCTTTAGTGGTGTACAACAAAAATATTATTCAAGAGTTGAGACAAGATGATTGGGATAAATTATTTACTTGTGTGAAGTCTTTTTGTGAAAAACATGATATTGAGATTCCTGATCTTGATGATGTTCATTCAACAACAAGATTTTGGCACTCTCATCTTGAAGAGAACCAGGTAACCATTGAGCGTTATTTTATAGTTGAAATATTTTTCACTACCATTGACAAATGATTACAAAAGTTAAATAACAAATTTAATGTGAAAGCAATTGGTTTGTTAACTCTAAGTTATGCTTTAGCTCCCAAGGGTAATTACAAAGCTTTTAACTTTGATACTATGGACTTCAATGAGAAAGGGATAATTAGTTGAAAAATATTATCCTATGGACTACAATGAGAAAGAGATACTTAATTTTCAATTTCAACTACGACATTTTATTATTGACGCTCGTCAAGCATCGAGTTTGAATAATTTATCAACTATTCAAGACATAAATGTTCATCTTTGGTTGCAACCGGAAAAAATAAAATTTACTATTTGATTAATAGACTGCTTCGCCTTGTCATGACTCTCCCTGTATCTACGACCACTACTGAAAGATCTTTCCTGGCAATGAATATTATCAAGACAAGATTGAGAAGCAAAATGGAAACTAATTTTCTAGAAGATAGCATGACGATTAACATTGGAAGATAAATTGTTGCAAATATTGGTTACGCGGCTTTTTTTTATAAACAAGATTGCATTATGAGGAGTGCAAGGGGTACTCAACCCTTAATACAAAGGTAACAAACCAAAACAAAGGAGAAAAAACAAGAAAAAATTAGGACAAGCATCTAAAAGGACCAATCTTCCAATCCTCCCATCTCAACAAAGAAGAATGGCGATAGAAAGCTAGAAACCAATCCCAACTTAACCTTAAAATATTATCAAAACAATCTCAACCCTCCACTTCCTCCGGATTGAAAACTAATAAATTCCTCCATAATAAAAGAACCCAACAAACACAAGGCCAAAAAAACAAGCAAATTGTTTCTTGTAAACCTTAGACAAATTAGCATAGAAAGAACCAAAATGGTCTTCCAAAGTAGCAACCACACTAAAATATTCAATGCCTAGCCAATTGCACACCTTGAACCAAATCCCCAAGCTGAAGGAGAAAAAATAGAACAAATGAGACACATCTTCAAAGTCTGAGGAATAAAAGGGGCAGAGTAAACAGGAAGAATCCAACATAATACCACGATATTGCAGTTGGTCTTTTGTCGGAAGAAAGTTGAGGAGAAATCTCCAACAAAAGACATCGATCTTGCTAGAAATAATAGACTTCCAAAACTTGGTAAGGAAGGATAAATATCTCACCTCACCTCTTCTTGAAAGCTCATACAAAGTCGTAATCACCGAACAGACACTTTTGACCGAAAAAACACCATTTCTAGACCACCGAATAAAGTTGTCTCCCAAATTAAGAACCGGGGAAACATGACAAAGAAGCCCGTACAACTCTGCCATCTGAACATCTTCCTCCAAACTCACTAATTATTTATGTAACCAGATATTCCATTGCCAAACTCCATCGATCGAAACATCCTCTTTTACAAACTTAGAGCATGGCTTAGCTGCAATAAGAAAAATGAGAGGAAAAGCAGTTGACATAATTTCACCACCCAACCATTTAAAATTCCAAAAACCAATCAAAGAACCATTTCCATCTTGCAGCGGACATGGTGGACGAGCCAATTACGATAAGAAAGAGAACTAAATCGAATATTCAACAAGTCCCTCCACCAAAGCGAATCTTTCTTCTTCGAAGGCATGAGAGATTGGGTAAAATTAAGAGAGAGAAAATCTCTATACCGATAAGTCAAAATAGATTTCCAAGGAACATTATAGTCGATTATAATACTCCACAACCAAGTGCTAAGAAGATATTTATTAAATAAATCACAATGTTTTATTCCTAAACCTCCCTCATTCTTCGACCTGCAAACCGAATCCCAACTCACCCAACAAACTTTCCTTTGGCCTTCCTCTCCCCCAAAGAAAAGTCTGCTGAATCTTAATAATCTCCTGAATGATCGCCTTGGGGGACCTTTAGATAGAAAATGGATAAATGGGTATGTTAGATAAAATCGCGTTGATCAAATTGATACATCATTCCCCTTTCGGACAAGAATTTTTCATCTCTAACAAACTCTTCCATAACTTACACTTCTTATCGATCAAACAAGAGGAGTAGATATAACCAAGTAGATAGAGACCCCCTTCCAATTGAAATGGATTCCAACATAACCCTCCCCTGTGAAACTGAATAAAGACTAAAGAGTACCTTTATTCCATAAGATTAGAGAACCACCCGATCTACCAAATGAATCTTTCGCCATCAATTCCACCTCTAAATCATCCCATATTTTTGAAATAGTATTCGTCTGAGTTGATTGGATCCCAGTCTCTTGAAATAAGCATAAATCAGACTTACAATCTGAAATAAACTTACGAATAGCTCACTGCTTGACAAAACTCCCACTCCTCGAAATTTTAAGAGAGATAGATAGATAAATATATATATATATATATATATATATATATATATATATATATATATATATATATATATATATATATATATATATATATATATATATATATATATATATATTCATGCTAAATGTCTGTTTTTCCAATTATTTTCCCTTTTTGCTTTTTGCATGAAATTGGTGATCACATAAAACCCTAAAAAATAGAATAAAATCAATCTTTCCATATGCATAATGATCTGCCTTGGTTGATTTCTAAAAGCTTTTCATATCCAAAATCATTATGCAGGTTGATCAAACCCATTGAACATAATGACCCAACACCATCTCCCAATTTTGAATTCCCTGTATTTGAGGCAGAGGAAGATGATGTTGAAGAGATTCCTGATGAGATCACCCGGCTACTTGAGCATGAAGAGAAGATCATTCAGCCGCATCTTGAGAATCTGGAAACAGTCAACTTGGGGTCTGAAGATTGTGTGCGAGAGGTAAAGATTGGGGCACTTCTGGAAGAATCTGTTAAGAAGGGGTTGACTAAGTTGCTACGAGAATATGTTGATATCTTTGCATGGGCATATGAAGACATGCCTGGTCTAGATACTGATATTGTGCAACATTTCTTACCTTTGAAGCCTGAGTGCGTGCCTGTAAAGCAGAAGCTCAGAAGAACTCATCCTGATATGGCAGTGAAGATCAAAGAGGAAGTTCAAAAGCAAATTGATGCGGGATTTCTGGTGACTTCTACATATCCTCAATGGGTGGCCAATATTGTGCCCGTGCCTAAGAAAGATGGAAAAGTCCGGATGTGTGTGGACTATAGAGACTTGAATAAAGCTAGTCCGAAAGATGATTTCCCTCTACCACATATTGATATGTTGGTAGATAATACAAGTAAATTCAAACTCTTCTCGTTTATGGATGGATTTTCTGAATATAATCAGATTAAAATTGCACCCGAGGATATGGAGAAGACAACATTCATCACACCTTGGGGAACATTCTGTTATCGAGTGATGCCCTTCAATTTGAAGAACGCCGGAGCCACGTATCAACGAGCTATGACTACCTTGTTCCATGACATGATGCATAAGGAGATTGAGGTGTACGTTGATGATATGATCGCTAAGTCAAGATGGAGGTTGTACTCCCAGTAGAGGTGGAGATCCCATCAATGAGAGTCTTAATGGAGGCCAAGTTGACTGATGCTGAATGGGTTCAGAGTCGTTATGACCAGCTAAACTTGATAGAAGAAAAGAGATTGACTGCCATGTGCCACGGTCAGTTATATCTGCAGAGGATGAAGAAAGCTTTTGATAAGAAGGTCAAGCCTCGTGTGTTCCGAGAAGGTGACCTTGTGCTCAAGAAAGTTTTGTCTTTCGCGCCCGAATCCAGGGGCAAGTGGACTCCAAACTATGAAGGTCCATATGTTGTTAAGAGAGCCTTTTCAGGTGGTGCTTTGATACTTACAACTATGGATGGGGAGGATTTCACTCGTCCTGTGAATTCAGATGCAGTCAAGAAATACTTCGCCTAAAAAAATAAAAAAAACTGAATAGCTCGCTAAGTTGAAAACCCGAAAGGGCGGCTTAGGCAAAAATGAGCGTCTCGGTGGATTGAAAACCCGAAAGGGCGATCCAGGCAAAAGTTAGAGACACAAATATATATATATATATATATATATATATATATATATATATGTATCCCGCTAGATTGAGTACCTCATCCTGGGGAAATCTAGGCAAAAATTAGGGATTTGGCAAGTAACTGCATCCCGACAAGACTTTGTTCTACAACTGTCATCCGTCAGAGATCCTTGCTCATTATCAGCCAAAGCTTCAAATACATCGAATTCAGAATTGGTGGAGAAATGGTCATTATGTTCAATGTAGCCCTTTTCAAATATATATCACCAATTTCAAATTTGTAAAGATCTATGGAGTCTTGCCATTCGCAGACTATCATTCTATCAAATAAATTTGAGCCTTTTATCCAATTATTGGCACTCTTATCTGTTTCTATTCAACAAATGTTTTGCATGTTTTGATTAAGAAAATATCATTGTTTTAAACGATCAAATTTTTTATAATTTGTTTTTAAATAAAGTGAATATTCACAATGACGAAAGGATACTTAGGAGATCCTTAGTGCTCTCCCAAGGGTGGTACGATCCCCAACAGGGTAAGATTTTTGTCCATATTCCTGGCATGACTGTATCTCCTCCCTCTGGAACCCCTTGTGGTTTATCCTACCAAGTGAATTGCTTGTTGAGAGTTACCTCTCTTCCCTTCAGCAGCGTAGCAATATTTCTTCCTCAGCAGCTTGGATCTCTTTGGGTAAGAGCAACATTCGGTGGTTGATCCCCATAATTCCTTTATCTCCTCGGATAGATTCCCCAGTAGAGTTGTTGGTGTGGTGGACCTTGTCTGTGATAACTCTCGTCCCCAACTGGAATGATTGATGATTCATCCCCTGCAGAGTTCTTTGCTTCCTGGTATCTCTGATCCCCAGCAGATCGGATACTCTCTGGTGAACTTGGCTTTCTCTCTTGAGATGTAGTACCGGGTGGTTAATTCCTGGACCTGGTTGTGTTAAATACGTCTGTTTGTCAGCATACATCATACATAAACCACGCATATACATGCATAATTATAACATTCAGATATTCATGTTGCATTCTTTGCCATATATCGTTGTTTGTTGTCTCCTGCTATTTGGTGATATATTTCCCCAAGCAGATGTGTGCGTCTGATCTCTCCATATAGAGTCAGCTCCATAGGCAGAAAGCGTTTATCCTTTCTTCCATATTCCCCACGGGTTATATCCTCGTGGATGCTGATTATTTTTGTTCCTCCCCAACACATATATTGGGATGGTTTTCCCCATTGAGTTATATTCTCACTGGGACAAGTCTTGATTTGGTGTGCCTATCTAGTTTGATCCTAGATCGGTCTCTTGAGACTCTTTTCCTGTTTCCCCGTGGTAAATGAATAATTGCTCAATAATCAGTAATTATTATCCCCGGCGGAGTCTGTGGTTCTCTAGCCTCATACCGGTAGTTGTAAACCCCATTTCTTCCCTTTTTACAGAGTAACTATTTTTGCTCATCTTTAATTGGTGACAGTTATCTTCATCCAATATTCGGTGATGATATCCCCTCATCTGCTTGGATAATTGCCCTGAGTACGCAATTTATCCCCAGTGGGTCATCTCTCGTCTACCTTGTTGTTGTTGGTAACGATTGTTTCTCCCCTGAATTGGTCATCATTATATACCTAGTTTCGGTATCCCGATGCCTTTTCTTTTCGGTCGATTTATCCTTTATTAACCCAGTAACCGGTTGTGGATAATCTCCCATGCGAGTATATTATCTACGTTCTGACGGTAATAGATGATGTATCTCATGCACTCTCGGGTCTGAAGCCTTTTGTTCTTCCCCAGTTGAGTAAGATTCGTATCCCCTTTGTGGAGTCGGATATCCATCCTGTAATCGAGTTTTCCTTTAGCCCTCTTTTGGATGATGAGTGTTTTGGGAATATTCCCCAATTCACGCCTTGGTTGGTCACCTATTATATGCCCAGTAACCGGTATCCCTGGTGTTCCTTCCTCTCTGCTCCCTATTATGACTTTTTGTCCCATGAGGAGTCAGAATCCCTGAGTTGAAGTATACCTTTTAGGTTTTCCTCAGACATTTTGAAGTTTTGATATCTCTCACCCTTATGCCGGTCTTGGATATTCATCTCTTCTTGAGCATGTTGTATCTCTCACCCTCATACCTGGCGTTCAGATCACATGTCTCCTTGAGCTTATTACCCAGTAACCGGTAATACCTCGTCCCGCTGCTTCCCCAGGAGTGTCCTTGTGGACATCCCCAGCGAAGTCGCTTAGTGGATTGTTTTCATCCAGATTTTATCCGAAGTATCCGCTGTGGATAGTTTTTGCGGTATTGGCATATTCCCCAATACATGCATCTTCGAGTCAGCTTGAGTCTTTCCATTGGATCTTTTCCCTTTGGAATTCTGTTCCCCACGCTTTGAGTCGTGACCTGCTCGCGCATTTTTATCCCTTTTCTATCCCCAGGAGAGTCCCCAGGGTCTTGGTCCCATGGAGTGAATTGCTCATATGGATTATCAGTGGCTTCTGATTTCTTTGCTTTTGTGGACACATATCTCCACAGAGTGCTACCATTTTTCATACCTACATTTGCATCATGAGGTCTCTTAGGGACCAAAATTCGTCTCTTTGTTATTATTTAAGCCCATTCTACCCCGTCGAGACGAAGATTTTAACCTTCACTTCTCCGGCTAGAATGACCTTAAATAGTGGCATCTGTAAGACCCCAATTTTGACCCTAAGATCCCTCTGAAGGAGAGTTACGGTCCAAAACGTAACGGAAATTAAAACTTCTCCTTTAGAGATCCTTACGAATGGTCATGATCAGTGATAGAATATTTACCTCTTGTGATGATCGAAACCTTTGGTGCAGATCTCTTGTGACGATCAAAACCTTTGATGCAGATCCACGAAGCGATCACGAACGTTGAACGATGACAACGTCTCTACTCAGTCCACACGAACGGGTTCCTTCAATCTCAGTGCTAGCTGGTACGAATGAAGGCTTTGAGTGAGAGAGAGAGAGTGAGAGAAAACGAAAATAATGCAACCGCCATCAAAGCTTCTGCACAAGGGTTCTATTTATAGAACCACTTGTGTGGGCTTCAAGCTAAAAAGCCCACTTAAGTGTATTTTGGCCCATATCTTATAATATGCCCAAAATCACTTAAGCCCATAGTACCTTACCATATTTCGTATTCTACTCAAGTACACCGTACCTTACGATGTTCTATAATTCACTTAAGGGCACCGTACCTTACGGTATTCCTTAGTTACTCTATCTCTCATCAATCCGTCCTTTGTGTGTGACCCTGTAGGTTTTCGTGACGTTGGCAATTATATTAAATCACACATTTAACATAATAAACAGTGAGCGGTATCTAGCAACACATCACTGCTACCCAAGACACGAAAATGTCATGTGATCTGACAAAACCTTTCTGTGATAATACTTATGTGTATAATTACCCTTTTTCCCTTATGTCTATATTGAACACAAGGCATAGACCGTGTCATCCTTGTCCAGTTCAATATTGGGCCCATAGACATTTATCCTATTATGCAGGATGGGCAAATTCCATCTAGGACACTCATGTCCCTCAGCATGCTTTGTGGAGTACCCATCGACTGTCTTTATGGTTATCCAGTTACGGACAACGTTGGATCAGCAATAAAGCACTCGACTCCACATCTAGGATCCATAGTGGTTTCAGGTCGAAGAGTGGTATACACCATTATCACCATGAGAATAACTTATGACACTTTGCATAACTTTCTATATAGTATTCTCATAGCGGGTCAATCCGGTATAAATATTACTCTTAATATTCATACCTATGTTTAAGACTTGATAACTCTTTATCCATGATCCATGAGATGTGATCATCAGTCTACAAACATAATAGTCTTAATGCTTTAATGTTATCCCACTTCACACTAAAGCTCGACTACGGATACTTTAGGAATAGTGTCCTTATGTTTAATGTGTTCTCATGATTAAGTCACACTTAATACATTAAACGGACTATCTATTCCAGGGACTTTATTAATCAACCATAATAAAGAGAATGCCTATTATTATTAATAAATAATTCGATACAAGTACCAAAAGGTATTGGCCTCTAGGGCTTACACCAACAATCTCCCACTAGCACTAGAGCCAATCAGGCATACCCCGTATGCCCATTGATCTAGTATGGCCATCATGCTTCTGCTGCGCAAGAGGCTTCATCAATGGGTCAGCTATATTGTCAAGTGTAGGTACTTTACATATTTTCACATCTCCTCTATCTATTATCTCTCGAATGAGATGATAACGCCTAAGTATGTGTTTGGATCGTCGGTGAGATCTAGGCTCCTTAGCTTGTGCGATAGCACCATTGTTATCATAATAGAGACCAATGGGATCCACAATGCTAGGGACTATGCCAAGTTCACTAATGAACTTTTTGATCCAAACAGCTTCCTTTGCTGCACTTGAGGCAGCAATATACTCGGCCTCGGTTGTAGAATCAGCAACTGTATCTTGCTTTGAACTTTTCAAGCTCACAGCGCCACCATTTAAGCAAAACACATAACCATTGGAATCATTCATATTAAAGCGTCTCAGCACCTTGTCTATGTACTCTGACTTAGGCCAAGCATTTTATGATCTATCTCTATAGATTCTGATTCCTAATATATAGGTTGCTTCACCTAGGTCCTTCGTAGAAAAGCATTTCCCTACCCAAGACTTTACTTGTTGCAGGGTAGGGATATCGTTTCCAATAAGTAATATGTCATCTACATATAATACCAGGAATACGATCATGCTCCCACTAACCTTCTTGTAGACACAAGGCTCATCTTCGTTCTTGATTAATCCATATTGTTTTACTGTTTCATCAAAACGAAAATTCCATGAGTAGGTCACAGGCTCATCTTGATCCATGAGTGATACATCACCTTGATCCATACATCTCAGGTAGGTGAGGTATCCTGCCTGACCTACGCTGGTCTTGTTCTACTTGAGCAGGTTGCTCTTACACAACTACTTGTGTTTCCTGCTCCAATTCCTCCATAGGTGTGTCGATGCTTTGTGATTCTTGAATTTCTTCAAGCTCTACTTTCTTCCCACTGGTTCCTTTGGAAATAAAATCCTTTTCTAGGAAAACTCCAGTTCGAGCGACAAACACTTTGCCCTCAGAAGGATTGTAGAAGTAATACCCTCTTGTTTCTTTAGGATACCCCACAAATAAGCATTTGTCAGATTTGGGCTCAAGCTTAGTTGAAACTTGTCGTTTCACATAAACCTCGCAACCCCAAATCTTTATGTAAGGCATATGTGGTTTCTTACCACTCCATATCTCATATGGTGTCTTCTCAACCTTTTAGATGGAACACGGTTAAGTGTGTAAGCTGTTGTCAATAGTGCATGTCCCCAAAAGAAGTTTGGAAGATCGGCGTGACTCATCATGGATCGGACCATGTCCAACAGGGTTCGATTTCTTCTCTCAGACACACCATTCCATTGGGATGTTCCAGGAGGAGTGAGTTGGGATAGGATCCCACACTCTTTCAGATGGTCATCAAACTCTAGGCTTAAATATTCACCACCTCGATCTGATCGAAAAGCTTTAATATTCTTACCTAGTTGGTTTTAACTCGTTAGTTTTCACCCTTTTAGAATTAATGTTATTAATAGGCATTTCGAGATCAAGGACATATAGTCCATTGCTCATTTGTGCAGTAGCATAGAATATATCATTCAAATAAATTGAGCAACAATTGTTCTTTATTATAAATGAAAAACCAAACTTGTCCAGACAAGAAATGGAAATAATATTCTGCTAATTGCAGGTACATAATAGCAGTTCTCTAACTGAATTATAAAACCACTAGGTAAAGTCAATACATAAGATCCTACGGCTAAAGTAGCAATCTTTGCTCCATTGCCAACTCGTAGGTCAACTTCACCTTTTGCCAAATCTCTACTCCTTCTCAGCCCCTGCACATTTGTACAAATGTGAGAACCGCATCCAGTATCTAATACCCATGATGCAGAAGTAGATAAATTTATTTAATAACAAAAATACCTGAAGTTGAAGTCTCTACTCCATTCTTCGTATCTTCCAGGTACTTTGGGAAGTTTCTCTTCCAGTGTCCGGTCTTACCGCAATGGAAGCAGGTGCCTGCCTTTGCTATGCCTCCACTAGGCTTCAAAGCAGCAACAGTGGGTCTGGGTTTGGCAACTTCCTTGCCTTTCCCTTTATCACCCTGCTTGGTGGGCCTTTTGTTCTGTCTCTTTCCATTTCCGATCATCAGAATGGACTTCCCTTTTGACTTTAGATTCTGCTCGACAGATCTTAACATGGCGAGCAGTTCAGGAAGAGATTTGTCCATATCAATCATATTGAAATTTAGGACAAATTGACTGAAACTATCTGGCAACGATTGCAAGATCAAATCAGTCGCAAGTTCCTTTTCGAGGGGAAAACCCAATCTCTCAAGGTTTTCCACATACCCAATCATCTTGAGTACATGGGGACCTACAGGGGCTCCCTCAGCTAACTTGCTTTGAAAAAGGGCTTTTGAAACTTCAAACCTCTCATGCCTTGCTTGCTCTTGATAGAGCAGCTTCAGGTGTTCGATCATATCGAACGCTGACATGTTCTCATGTTGCTTTTGCAATTCTGAGATCATGGTAGCTAGCATGAGACACGCAGTTTCATTGGCATCATCGACATGCTTCTTATAAGCATCTCTTTCTGCCTTAGGTGCAGAACTAGGAGGTTCCTCTTCAGGAATAAGTGTCTCCAAGACATACAGCTTTTTATCATGTTTGAGGACAATCCTCAGGTTTCGGTGCCAATCCAGAAAATTTGTCCCAGACAATTTTTCCTTGTCAAGGATTGATCGCAAGATGTTGTTAGAGGTGTTTGTTGTCATGGTTATCTACATAAGGATTAATGAAAATATAAGTATCATTGACATATTTAATTAGGCCTTTAATTAAACATGCTCCCACTATTTTATTCAAAACAAATGACCCTCAACATTTGATTCGGAAAATCCCGTTGGAAGATTTTCTAGTGGGTCGAGATCCATATTTCACTTCGTTCTAAGTCCGCGTAGGCGGATTACACAAAACTAGGTTATTTAGGTAGGAACTCCTTCCAATTGTATCTCATACAACTCTCGAATATTTCAGTTGGGTGAATAACTCCTTATTCCAATCCATCATATGGATCATTCCCAACTCTTGCTTCTAAACATATATATAATCTTATTATAATTTGTTTAGTTAAGTTTGACCCATTGTTTTAACAGTTGGATATTACAATTATCCCATCGCACCTTACTAATATATAGATCATGCACCTCGCGTAGGCGAAACCTACATTATCCATTACTAGTCTTGATGAGTGTTAAAACTTGGAAAGCATAAACTTAATATTTAATTTGAGGGAATTGCAATTTTATGATCTCACCGGCTTATTTATCATATAAATCGTCTCTCACATGCATCAACATACATACACATGCATCAACATACATACACAATGAAATAGTTATGGCCCCTAGCGCAATTGTTCTCCCAAGCCAATGAGAGAACCTAAGCTAACCTAATAACGATCTAAGCTTCTCCAAGCAAGATCTTCAAGGTTGTCCTCCTTTAATATTGCATTCTTCTCTAAGCTTCACCAAGCAAGATCTTCAAGATTGTCCTCCTTTGATATTGAAATCTTCTCTTTCTTCATAACATTGTCTTCTTCTCTTTCTTCATAACATTACATTCCAGAAGAAACTCGTTTTACATACGAGGGTTTGAGATGAGAAAAGAAGTTACATTAAGAGATCAAAAGGAGAGGCACGACACGCAGGTCGTATTTTAAAACCCAAAACAAAATAAAGGAAGACTAAGGCCATAACTGATCACGACAGGGCAATAATAACAAACACATTATTATTATTATTATTATTTTTAATTCCTTTAATTAATTAAAACAAAATTAAATTTCGGCGACTGATCACACTACGCAGAGTTAGCCGGGGGTTCCGCTGCCCGGTCAGCGGACAGTGGTTCCGCTGCCCGGTCGAAAGAATTCTGACCCTGTGAGTGTGACGACCGTCACAAGCATGTTACGACCGTCACAGGTCACAAGCATGTTACGACCGTCACAGGCATATGTTATGACCGTCACGGGGCCAAAACAGAAACGCCTACAATTTTGGATCTGTGAGTGTGACGACCGTCACAAAGCACGTGACGACCGTCACGTCCTTGTTACGACCGTCATGGGTCTGTTACGAACGTCACGTGTCTTGTTACGACCGTTACGCATCCAAAATAACAGAACTTTGAAACAGTCTACAGACCTGTTCCAAAAACCCTAAATTCACAACTCCATGACGGCACAACCCTTGCGCCGTCACCAACCCTAATGCGCCAATTTCAGACTGTCAAACACACCTCGATTATTGATTCAGTATGATTGATCAACATGTCATTGCTTCACCATACTAATGTCGGATTCCGAAGCAAATGACCATTGATCGCTCAAAGGAAAACAACCACTTAGTGTTTGAATGAACGAAACAGAAACAGTATATCACATATACCGTACGTTGCATTAGGATTACTTATATCATATATAAGTTGATCGGTCTCAATTGCGTAACCTATGGACGATCGATGTATCGCTACTTCACCATACTAATGTCGGTACCGAAGCATAGTCAACATCAATCATCCAACTTATACACTCATGATGCCAAATTTAATTACCCGTTCAATTAATTGATTCATTCTGTCTTTTAATCATATTAATACAGAAATTAAACAGCTATCCGATTCATGGTTTCGTAAGTGGCTCTGATACCACTGAAGGAGAATTGCGGTCCAAAACGCAGTGGAAATTAAAACTTCTCCTTTAGAGATCCTTACGAATGGTCATGATCAGTGATAGAATATTTACCTCTTGTGATGATCGAAACCTTTGGTGCAAATCTCTTGTGACGATCAAAACCTTTGATGCAGATCCACGAAGCGATCACGAACGTTGAACGATGACAACGTCTCTACTCAGTCCACACGAACGGGTTCCTTCAATCTCAGTGCTAGCTGGTACGAATGAAGGCTTTGAGTGAGAGAGAGAGAGAGTGAGAGAAAACGAAAATAATGCAACCGCCATCAAAGCTTCTGCACAAGGGTTCTATTTATAGAACCACTTGTGTGGGCTTCAAGCTAAAAAGCTCACTTAAGTGTATTTTGGCCCATATATTATAATATGCCCAAAATCACTTAAGCCCATGGTACCTTACCATATTTCGTATTCTACTCAAGTACACCGTACCTTACGATGTTCTATAATTCACTTAAGGGCACCGTACCTTACGGTATTCCTTAGTTACTCTATTTCTCATCAATCTGTCCTTTGTGTGTGACCCTGTAGGTTTTCGTGACGTTGGCAATTATATTAAATCACACATTTAACATAATAAACAGTGAGCGGTATCTAGCAACACATCACTGCTACCCAAGACACGAAAATGTCATATGATCTGACAAAACCTTTCTGTGATAATACTTATGTGTATAATTACCCTTTTGCCCTTATGTCTATATTGAACACAAGGCATAGACCGTGTCATCCTTGTCCAGTTCAATATTGGGCCCATAGACATTTATCCTATTATGCAGGATGGGCAAATTCCATCTAGGACACTCATGTCCCTCGGCATGCTTTGTGGAGTACCCATCGACTGTCTTTATGGTTATCCAGTTACGGACAACGTTGGATCAATAATAAAGCACTCGACTCCACATCTAGGATCCATAGTGGTTTCAGGTCGAAGAATGGTATACACCATTATCACCATGAGAATAACTTATGACACTTTGCATAACTTTCTATATAGTATTCTCACAGCGGGTCAATCCGGTATAAATATTACTCTTAATATTCATACCTATGTTTAAGACTTGATAACTCTTTATCCATGATCCATGAGATGTGATCATCAGTCTACAAACATAATAGTCTTAATGCTTTAATGTTATCCCACTTCACACTAAAGCTCAACTACGAATACTTTAGGAATATTGTCCTTATGTTTAATGTGTTCTCATGATTAAGTCACACTTAATACATTAAACGGACTATCTATTCCAGGGACTTTATTAATCAACCATAATAAAGAGAATGCCTTTTATTATTAATAAATAATTCGATACAAGTACCAAAAGGTATTGGCCTCTAGGGCTTACACCAACACCCTCATGGCATCATAACATTGCATTTGCATTGTCTCAAGGATCTTTAGCATCTCAGTTCCCTTTGCCTTTGGGTGGGACTCCTTGTGATTGGTTTGAGATCACCAAGCATGCTTGAATTATACATCATTGTTTCTCTTACTTTTGTTTACTAACCAAAAGCACAAAAATGTGTCACTAACCTATTTTGTTTGAAGCTTGAGTATCATCCAAGACACTTTGTGGGTTCTATTTAGATGATCAGTCAACAGAAGGGAATGGCTTGAGATACTTCCAACAGGTTCAAATGGGGTCTATTCGTCAGTCAAAACGTTAATCTTGAAAGAGCAAAAGTTTGTTCATGAGCTGTCATGCTCGCTAAGCGAGCAGAATGGGTCGCCTAGCGAGTCCCAAGAAAAGCCACCAGAATCACTGATCGGAAAAATAGCAAGTGTACTATTTTTACCGATGTAGTAATAAGTAGTTTTATTTCCAAGTATCGATCTCAAGGATTGCGTAGGAAATACTTATTTTAATTTGATTCTATCAGAACAAAAAGATAATGGTTTGGTTGTTTTGGAATTTATAATAGTAAACACAAACATAGTAAAAATAATTGATTAAGATAAAAGATGCTAGGGTGAGTGGTTGAGTTAACCGGTTATGAATTCAGTCCCGATTTCCTTAATACCTATGAAACATTCAATCACCTAACCTCAGAATGTTCTTACTTAAGTCCTTAAGGAAGAAACTATTAAACTACCAATTCTTACTCAAATGTCCATTCAATTAATCATTGGTTTTAATCATACAAAATATCAAGGTTTACGGTGATTTAGGAAAGTTACTAGTCCTAGATGATGCATTCATAAACCCAATTGTGTGAAAACCCTACCAATCACAATCCTGTTATTGGAAGTCATAGATTAATTTGTATTTGTCCGATACAAAAGCATAATAACATCACACAATTGAATTGAAATACGTAACATAGTAATCAAGAAATCATTGGTTCAAATTCATAGCATACGATAACATCAGGACCACCCCCTAGCATCAGGGGGTTTAGCCTCTCATAGTACTTAAAGAACTCATAAAGTAAAGATTAGACATTACAAAGAATTAGGAGAGTTTGATCTTCAATGGTTGCTACCCTTGAATCTCACCGTCTTCAAATCCGTCGTATTCGCTATCTTCTTCAATGCAATGCTTTCGTTCGTCTGTCCAAAGGTCCCTTCTTCTTTCTCTTTCGAGCCTTCTTATAGCTTCAGGTGACTCTCTTCCAAGCTAAAGGTCCAAACTACCCTTAATGAGCAGAATCGGTTCACACAGCAAAAATTAGGTTTTCCAAACTGCGTTCAATCAACACGGCCATGTGGTGGCACACGGGTGGCCGTGTTGTTCTTCAGCATTAATTATTTTCAGCATAAGTTACAGTGGCAACAACACGGGCCGTGTCCCTACACACGGGTGCCCGTGTTAATGCACTGTTTTAATCAACACGACCGTGTGGTGGCACACGGGTGGCCGTGTTGATCTCTGTTTTCTGCTCCCTCTCTGCTCTGCTTGATCAACAACACGGGCAGTGTTGTGGCACACGGGTGCCCGTGTTGACCTGCTGTTTTTTCATATTTTTGTCCTTCAGAGTGTCCAGAACTTCACCATTCTTGCTTTTAAACCTGTAACAATGACACTACCAAACGAAGCATAAACGAGATCTTTTTGACATAAACTCATAATCGAATGCAATGCAATACCATACCAACTAAACATGCTAATTGACTCAAATGCAACTAAAAACAAACATAAATCTTACCAAGGTGATGAAAAGATGTCGGATTAGCGGCGGGAATTCAATGGAAATGGTGACCGATCACAACCCCAAACTTGTCTCATTGCTTGTCCTCAAGTGATGTATTGAGTCCAAACAAAGGTCATCCCCGAATTTGTTTTCCACAATGCAACCTAGTCTTTCACCATTTATGTTCTTCCTTTCCAATCGAGTTTCAGGTCTCTCCGATTCAGGCAGTTTACCACATTTCCACATCCGAAACCTCTTCACCTGCAAGCTTTTCACACACTCACAATTTCTCTCAAGGTTAGGTGTGTACACTCACAACACAGTATGCAATACCAAACTCTTAACTTTGAATACATTCTAATGTCACTACCACAGCAGATTCCTGTCATACCCCAAAATTTGCCCGTTAAGTGTTCAGGACATTTTTCAAGACATTCTAATCCATGTTCAAGACATTAATGTTAAAGGAACAAGGGTCCGGCGCACAGGTTACCAAATCCAGAAGATGACCCAAACTGGCATGCTCGTTAGGCGAGCAAACCCTTCGCTAGGCGAATCCTTCGCTACTTCACTCGCCTAGCGAGCTCACGAAATACCAGAAAGGAGCCGTCCCTGGGAGACTTGAGCTTTCATTGTATTTTTATTTATTTTTTGTAACGAACATTGATTAAAGAAATTATTAATAAAAGTTTCCCTCTTTTGGTGGTTTACGGGAAGTTAAAATCCAAAAGTCCTTGAAAACATTTCATACATTGTATAACATAACATTGCATAACAGGTATTCTAAAGGATCAATGTTCTCACGGTCTTCCTTCTAAACAGAAAGATGGCTCTCGAACAAACTGTCAAAGATCTCCAGGCTCAGAATGCTCAATTCCAGGAGATGATCTTGAACTTATCCAAGGGGCAGGAGGAGCTGAAGGCTCTCTTGCTCGAGAAGAAGAAAGACAAGAAAGCTGTGAGTTACATTAACCCGGGAAGAAGGCTTAAAGGACAGGCCGCAGGAGTCAAGATTAGAATTCCGAAGGATCAAGAAGAGGAGACAGAAATTGATTCGGAAGAGGAGAATGTTGATCCCTTCAGCCCTGAGGATGACGATGAAGATTATGAAAATGAACAGTACTCCCCAAAAGATGATAAGTATAAGTTGCTGGAAGAACGTATGCTAGCTATGGAGGGTCAGAAGGCGCCCGGTCTGGATTTCGAAGGCTTAGGTCTGGTCTCTGATGTGGTCATTCCCCGCAAATTCAAGGTCCCCGCTTTCACTAAGTATGATGGTGTGTCTTGTCCTCAGATGCATCTGAGAGCTTATGTGAGAAAGATTCAGCCGTATACCACTGATAGGAAGCTATGGATCCATTTCTTCCAAGAAAGTCTGTCTGGCACACAGTTAGAGTGTTATTGTCAGCTCGAGAGCTATAACATCCGCACCTGGACTGATTTAGCGACAGCTTTCTACAAGCACTACCAGTATAATTCTGAATTGGCGCCTACTCGGCTATAGTTGCAGAACATGACTATGGGATCTAAAGAAAGCTTCAAAGAATATGCTCAAAAATGGAGAGATTTGGCTGGCAGAGTCAAACCCCCTATGACTGATCGAGAATTAGTGGACATGTTCATGGGTACACTGACTGGCCCATTCTACAGCCATCTATTGGGAAGTTCCTCATCGGGTTTCACTGAACTTATATTAACAGGTGAACGTGTTGAAAGTGGAATTCGAAGTGGAAAGATACAGGTGGCTACTTCTGCAAGCACCAAAAAGTCCTATCAGGGGAGGAACGAATCAAATGCTGTGTACGGTCAAAGGGGTCATAACAAGAAAAATCGTGACCATGCTGTTGGAGCAGTTACGATTACAGCACCGCCATCTCAAAACTTCCAACACAGACAAGACAGGCTAAGAAGACAGTTTACCAAGATCAATATGACTTTAGCACAAGCACTGTAGGGTATGCTAAAAGCAAATTTAATTACCCTCAGAGATCCTCCTGCAAATCCCAACACTACTTCTCCTCGTTATAATCCCAATGCCAGGTGTGCATATCACTCCGATAGCCCCGGGCATGATACAAACGATTGTTGGTTGTTGAAGAATAAGATTCAGGATATGATCGACGCTGGAGAAATTGAATTTGATCCTCCGGAGACTCCCAATGTCATCACTGCTCCTATGCCTAATCATGACAAGACTGTTAATGCTGTAGAAGATGCTGATAGTGGTTACGACTTGGATAGCTGGATTTTCCCAACAATTGGTGACGGACTCAATAATTGGAAGGATGAAGACACTATCCCGATTTCCTTTAGTCAGGAGTAATTGCTATTGCCTATTTTAGTGTTGCAAATTTTTAATTTTTACAATTGAACTTCTTAAAGCATTGTGTCTATGCCCGGGGCACAAATAGCTAATTTGTTAAGGGTTTTGTCATTTTCATAAGCATATTCACATTCAATAAATCAATGGACCTTTTGCATTCAAATATTGTGCTCTTTATTTTTCCTGTCATCTTTCAAACAAGCTATACTTTCTTACACACACTCACGTAACAAATTGCAGATCCATATCCACTCTAGATCCTGTTGATAATAATTCTGCTACTGTTCATTATGACTTTGAAAATCCGATCTACCAAGCCGAGGATGGAAGTGAGGAAGATTGTGAAGTACCTGGAGAGCTTGCCAGACTGTTACTGCAGGAAGAAAAGACCATACAGCCGCATCGAAATTGTAAGTCTAGGTACTAAAGTGGACAAGAAAGAAGTCAGAGGTTTCTTGGGACGCTTGAATTACATTGCCCGATTTAGCTCCCATTTGACTGCAACTTGCAAACCCATCTTCAAATTACTGAGGAAAAATCAAGAGATGATATGGAATGATGAATGTCAAGAAGCTTTTGACAAAATCAAGAAGTATCTCCAAGAACCTCCAATTCTGATGCCACCAGTTGAAGGAAGACCTCTAATCATGTATTTGACCGTGTTAGAAAATTCAATGGGGTGTGTGCTGGGGCAACATGACGAGTCTGGTCGAAAAGAGCATGCAATATACCACCTTAGCAAAAGTTTACCGGCTGTGAAACAAAATACTCACTGCTTGAGAAAACTTGCTGTGCTTTGGCTTGGGCTGCTTGCCGACTAAGACAGTATATGTTGAATCATACCACTTCATTGATTTCTAAAGATGGATCCTATCAAATGTATATTTGAGAAACCTGCTGTCTCCTGAAAGAGTTATCACTGGTAATGGTACTAATTTGAACAACAAAATGATTACTGAACTCTGCACGCAGTTCAAAATAAAACACCATAATTTTGAATTGGCGACTTGGTAATAAAGCGTATCATTCTACCACAAGGTGATTCTAGAGGCAAATGGACTCCCACGTACGAAGGGACATTTGTAGTTAAGAAGGTATTCTCTGGTGGAGCCATGATGCTTGCTACAATGGATGACGAAAAGTCCCCGCATCCCGTGAACACGGACATAGTTAAAAAATACTACGCATGTACACCCGGCAAGTCGAAAACCTGAAAAGGCGGCTTGGGCAAAAAAGGGTATCCTGGTGGACTGAAAACCTGAAAAGGCGGTCCAGGCAAAAATTAGGGATTGAAGCGTATGACTATGTCCCGTTCTCGGTCAGCTTCACCCAAGTCAAAGGGACTGAACAAGCCAATCACTTCTACCCGACAGTAGGAGATGAGAGGCTTGAAGACATAATGACAGTAGTGGAATTAAAATCAATAGGACTTTTTCTTCATAGCTTTTTCTTTGTTTTCTTGACAATTTCCTCTTACTAGGATTTCTGTCTCCTTGTACTCAAATTGCCTGTTTATAGGCCCTCTTTCAAAATCAATACAATTTTATTTCCAAAAAGATGCTTTTGTTTTACTTTCTCTGTTTTGTTTGCATAAACGTCTATTGATTTAATTCGAATTAATATATGCATTTGAACATGATTGATGTTTACCGAAAATACATGCATAAAATAGAAATAGCAGTTACTAAAAGACTTTAGGGTCGAGGATAGAGTCTAACCATGCTTTCCGATGAATCCGGTTGCTAATCCTATTCCCCAGCAAAACCAGTTATTTCCCAGAAGAAATTGGCATTACTAGACAGACTGGTCATCTCTTTTATCCCCCAGCCAGGTCCTGTTGAATATTTCTACCATCAGACAAGAAATCAAATATCCCCAGCTAAGAAAGGGTCATCAATACAAATATCTCCAACCAGAATATGGGGATTTATTTTCCCCTGGCAAAGTTTTTCGGACGCATAATTCATTCATGCATAATTTCACATCTTATACGTGCATGCAATGTTCGCATTTATTTTCAAAAGCATAAAACATCTCATGCATCATGACATGGCATGAGGCTAACTTTTTTCAGGTTAATTATCCTTCCGATACAGTCAAAATAAAGGTTCATTCAGACGGACACCCTCATCGGTTCCATTTGAGATTCAGATGCATCTTCATTCTGATAAGCATTCTGACATCCTCCTAATGATGGCATCTTTAAGCCCATCCCGGACATTTATCGCGAATACAACATATACAAACATGATCAGATATAGCCTAACGTACAGCTCATTCTGATTCAGCCTAACGTACGGTTCCTTCAACTGTTCCAATACGGTCTAGCGTACGACCCATTTGGATGTTCATCCCCTCAGATACTACCTAGCGTACGGTACATTCTGATGTGTAGTCTAGCGTATGACTACCCCTTTCGTCATCAGATACAGCCTAACGGACGACTCATTCTGCTCAGATACGATCTAGCGTACGATCCATTCTGATCTCTTCTCCTCAGATACTACCTAGCGTAGGGTACATTCTGAAGTGTAGTCTAGCGCATGACTACCCCTTTCATCATCAGATACAGCCAAACAGACGGCTCATTCTGCTACTCAGATACGATCTAGCGTACGATCCATTCTGACCTTTATTTCTCCAGATACAGTCTAACGGACGGCTCATTCCGCTACCCAGATACTACCTAGCATACGGTATATTCTAAAATATAGTCTAGCGTACGACTACCTTTTATCATCAGATACAGCCAAACGGACGGCTCATTCTGCTACTCAGATACGATCTGGGGTACAATCCATTCTGACCTTTATTTCTCCAGATACAGCCTAACGGATGGCTCATTCTGCTACCCAGATACTACCTAGCATACGGTACATTCTGAAATGTAGTCTAGCATACGACTACCTTTTATCTCAGATACAGCCAAACGGACGGCTCATTCTGCTACTCAGATACGATCTGGCGTACGATCCATTCTGACCTTTATTTCTCCAGATGCAGCCTAACGGACGGCTCATTCTGCTACCCAGATACTACCTAGCATACGGTACATTCTGAAATGTAGTCTAGCGTACGACTACCTTTTATCTCAGATACAGCCTAATGGACGGCTCATTCTGCTACTCAGATACGATCTAGCGTATGATCCGGTCTGATCTTCCATCCCCAGTGGGGTCACCCGCCTAATGGACGACTCATTCTGCTACTCAGATACGATCTAGCGTACGATCCATTCTGATCTTTACCTCTCCAGATACATCCTAACGGACGGTTCATTCTGCAACTCAGATACGATTTAGCGTATGATCCATTCTGATCCTTTATCCCCAGCAGCGTATGACCCATTTTGATCCTTATCTCATCAGGTTCAGCTCATCCCATCATCATACTTTCTGGATGGCATCTCTAAGCCCATCTCCATCAAGACTAACTTTTAATTAGCAAGCGCAAATTTTTGGGGCATTCTAAGTGTTCAATAATCTTACACCTCCAGATCACGAATGGCATACATACCATTCTAACTCTCTCGGTTTATGAATATTGAACAGGGGCAGCTGTCATACCCTAAAATTTGCCCGTTAAGTGTTCAGGACATTTTTCAAGACATTCTAATCCATGTTCAAGACATTAATGTTAAAGGAACAAGGGTCCAGCGCACAGGTTACCAAATCCAGAAGATGACCCAAACTGGCATGCTCGCTAGGCGAGCAAACCCTTCGCTAGGCGAATCCTTCGCTACTTCACTCGCCTAGCGAGCTCACGAAATACCAGAAAGTTTTGGGCTTGATTCTGAGCCCACCAAGACACAATTATTATAAATATCAGAACTTTGTTCAGAAATAAGGAGAGACGAAAACAGAGACGGAGATAAACGGAGGACAAAGAGGGAACAAGCAAACCCTAACAGAGGCAACCGGAAAAACCCTGGAGGCTAACGAAGAGAATTCAGAGCAACCCCCGGATACCCCGAAGGAAACTCATCTGCACAAAGGTTACCTCCGCCCAACTCAATCCGGTACAAACCATAAGAGTGATCTGCAAGTCCAGCGGCGCAATTGCAATTGGAAACAGGTTTGCCACACCCCTCACTAATTTTATGCTCCTAATTTGATATTTGCAAATACATGAGGCATTATGATTGAATTTCTCATTAGGTTTTGCATATGAGTTTAAGTATGCATGAATGTGTAACACGATATCTTGAATGTTTAACCGTGTAGTTTCTGTAATGGATGCCATAGGGTTTGGGGTTCCTGAAATCGCACTGTTATCAAAGAAGAACCCAGAACCCGCAGCCGTTCGCCAGCACTTCCCTAAGCGAACATGTAGCGAGGGTTCGCCAAGCCTTCGCTAGGCGAGGCAGTAGCGAACGTGACAATATTTGTTTTTTCATTCGCATTCTAATCTGTTCTGTACGTGATTGACATGTTTTCTATTGCATCTACACGCTGTTGGCCTGACACTATTATTGTTGTGATTCTTCTGTTTGGTGCAACTCTTGGTTGCACCCTAGCTTGGTATTCTAACCCGTTTGTTGAATTTTTGTGAGGGTTCACATACTCTTGAAGAGACAGTTTGCTAGGTATTCCACTTTATTTGTGGGATACCCTTGTGAAGATTCACTTTAATTACTTGACTGATTACATTGCCTTCGAACATATGATCTGGGCCCTCTCTTTGTTGCCTTACGATATTACGGCCATGTCCCGCGAATGTAAGGGTACCCTTAGCAAAGACCCTTCGGTTAAATCATCATAGTCCCTCGAATGTTGCCTTCGAATACATGACTTTGTCCCTCGATGACCCTTCGTGGTAGCCTACGGTTAAATGATGATCGTCCCTTCGAACGCTAAGGTATCCTTACAAATGTTGCCTTCAATGACCAATCGACGACCCTACGATGTCCCTTTACATCCAAAGGATAAGACAACTTACTTCTCAATAGTAAGGACAGTTTTACCCTCCTAAGGATAGGAAATACCTATAAAGACCTTGGTTAAGTATAACTCTTAAATGCTTGCTCACAGCTTAAAATACTTTTCACACCTCCCACTTTTCAAAACATATTTTAGAAAATCACCACTTGGTATACATTCGCACCAGAATCATCACCGAGTTATATTTTTCTAAACATCTTTCAAAATCAAATGAGATAAACACTTTGTATACATTCGTACAAGAATCATTATAAAGTTAAACTCTCCTTTCAAAATATTTTCTAAACACGCCACATTTCTCAAACACTTTCTCAAACAAGGAAAACATAAGTGAGCTAAGCAATTAAGAGCCCATGGATAACCATGGATACAAAGGGTGCTAACACCTTCCCTTTGTATAATGTACCTCCCGAACTCAAAATCTAATCAAGGTCTTTCCTGTTCTTTTCCGCCTTTCCTTATTGGATAAAAGAAAAGTCGGTGGCGACTCTTGATATCCGCGACATTTGCTTTGCAAAGCAAAAACACAAAAGTCAGTTCACCGTATAACAATTCCAGACATTTTTTGAGGTCTTTTTAGGTTGTAACGGGGCTTGGGTACGGTGGGATAAACAAAAAATTGGATAACAAAGGGTTTTGAACTCGATAGTCATGTTGTGTGATTTTTCTTTCTTTTTTTCTGTGCATCACATATACTCTGGGGGTTAATTTCACTTTTTTGAATCTTTTGACTCTTTTGACTCTTTTTCTACTCAAATTTTCCGAGCATTTTATATCTGTTAGAATCTAAGGTCTCGGCAAGTGCATTTTTCTCTTTTGTTTTTCTTTTTTTTTTCTTTTTTTTTTAAAGAAAATACATACTATTTTTATTTTTGTATTCTCATCTTATGCACTTGCCTTCTCTTTCAAGATTTCCACCTCAAACTTAGTTTTATTGCACATCTTGCAATTCACACAATCATATCGAGTTATGACACAAAAGGAAATCGATGATTAAAAGTTAACAGGGGGTTCATGATGAATAATGCTTAAACGTTAACATGGGGTTTACAATGAATAAAATGGCTAAGGCTCAACGGGGTTTACGAAGGGAAACATACATATAGGGATGGCTAGAAAGGCCCTGGCTAAACAAACAACTTGCCTCAGTGTGTGTTGTCATGCTGTGACGTGTCGACAGGACATACGCAAAATCAGAGTGATAAAGTCATACCTGGCTGAACTCTCATGTTGATATTTCGTGTTTGGCTTTTTGTGATCTCACCATGTTGGTTAGCTTGCAAGCTCTGAAATCTCTTCGTGTTATGTGGTTCTTTCCTCACTTGGTCTTTCCATACCGCTTTCTAGGTCCGGTGTCCCCAAAATGTGTCCGACTTCTTTTCTCAAGGTTGCATCAACTTCCGGGGTGCCTTATCAGCCTAAGTTTGAGGAGTGTCATTCATCCACTACCATTGATTCCGGGCTCGTCCAACCGTTTCTCATCACCCTGTACACACATTAGGTCCAAAAGAACAGAAAACAAACAAAACAAACAAACATACTAATATAGTGATAACATAACAAAAACAAAACAAATTGAAAGAAAATAAAACATGAAAGGAGAAAAACCCCCCTACACTTGAACTAAACATTGACCTCAATGTTTAAATTCAAACACGAAGGGGACTTACAGTGCTCACTGTTGAGGAGGAGGCAGAAGATCGTGCGGGAAATGCAACATCAGACGTTGCATCATGGCCTGCATGTCATCCATGACTGTCCCTTGCCGGAACAGTTCCACACTCTATCTATCAAGTTTCGCACCTTGCCTGGTTTGCTCGGTGAGTTCCCATCTCCGTCTGGATCCAACCCCACTGATCCTGAGACATAAAAGAGGAGCCTTCACCCGGTAGGCTCGAATCATGTGGGGGTGGCATACCGTGGGTAGCTTGCGTCTCGTCTTCTTCCATGTCCTCACCTGAAAGGTCATGGTCAAACTGTGTATCTTCCCCTACCGCTTGGGCTGAACCTGTGTACAACCAATTAGCAGCATTGGCAATGCAAATGGACCAAGGTGCCGGAAGTGGGAGCACTTCCACATTGTGAATCATCAGAGCGTAATGAGTCGGCCTGATGGCAATCATTTGTTGATTGACTAGCGTGTGCATGTCAATCCTATTCTTGCCCATTACTGCAGTCTCTTCCATCAGCAGTTGATCATACCCGAAGTGGCCCGCAATCTGCGTGATCATACCACCTACAGAAATATCCCTAGTAGTTGCATGGCCAACCTGTTTCAGATGATTGGTGGCGAAAGCCGCTGCATTGATTTGCTCATTGTGAGCCATGCAATACAGAAAATATAATTCTCTCTTTGCCGCAACCCCAGTACTATCACCCCGTCCGAACAAGGTGTATGCTAACCCTTTTTGTGCATACCTAAAGCACGGGTTGTGAATTCCATAAGCCTTTCCCGAGCTGGGGTTATACCCAGTTTTACCTGTAATAGCTTGCCAGAAATCAACAGCAGAAAAAGTGTCCGGAGGGGATCCGGGTCCAGATACCGGGAGTTTCAGAATACTCCCCAGTTCCGCAACCGATAACTCATGATCTTCATCAAACAGGCGGAAAGTAATTTGCCCATAAAACTCCAACTCCGACCCTGTCCACCTTCTCCTCATCTTGAACTCAACCGTACTCAAGAATTCAAGGGTTATCCGAGCGAAGTTCGGTGCCTCAAATTGCATGTATTCCAACATACCAATGTTGTGGAACATGCGGTGCACCTCTTCTTTCAAACCTAACTCATCCAGGGTGGCATCATACATATATCTGGTCGGAATAAGCTTACGTTTTGCTAGAATGACATACCTCTCTTGATGCTCCGGTTGGTCAAACAAAATGCCATGATTGTTTGTAGAGCGTCTAACCCGTTGCTTTGGTCGAGAAGACGTGGCTACCTCCTTCTCCTTGCTTGCACGCTTTGGAGGCATAATGTACCTGACAAAAATTTCTCAAAATCCAACGAAAAGGTTAGTGAAAACTGCAACCGTCACTGTGTAGAGGACGGCAAGGGGAACACTTTTTGTGAAGGTGAGTGGATGTGAAAGTGAGTGGAGCTAGGAGAAAATTGAAGCTTAGCTTGATGGAGGCTAGGTTAACAATGGAGGAAGTGGGAGAGAGAGGTTGCTAAAATTAGAAAAAGTGAGAATGAGTGGTGAGGAAGAGAGATAATAGCAAGTGGAGCCCATTACTTAAAATACCCAAAATCAAAAAACTTGAAAATGTTACCCGTTACAAACAACACGGCCATGTTCCTGCACACGGGCACCCGTGTTAATCTTCTGTTTTAATTAACACGGTCGTGTGTCAGCACACGGGTGCCCGTGTTAACTCACTGTTTTAATTAACACGGTCGTGTGTCAGTACACGGGCGCCCGTGTTAACTCACTGTTTTACTTAACACGGCCGTGTGTCAGCACACGGGTGGCCGTGTGGATGCCCCTATTTTTCACATTTTCTGAATTCGGAAATGCTTCTTTGGTCTGGCATCCTGTCACTGCGACGTGATTATGATTATGGTATCCTTTCTCCTTACCTGCAACAACATTTCACACCCATGCATAAAAGAAAATAAAAAGCAAAATAAGTTAGCAATCGAACACGTGGGTTGCCTCCCACGAAGCGCTTCGTTTAACGTCGCATGGCTCGACGGTTGCCCACCTCATTAGACGAGGCGCATATGGTCAATCAAACCCGGTTGTTGGCCTCTGTAGTATGGCTTCACCCTCTGGCCATTCACCTTGAATATATCTCCATTGTCTTGGTTCTTAATCTCTATTGCTCCGTGTGGAAAAACCTTATGCACGACAAATGGCCCGGACCATCTGGACTTTAATTTCCCAGGAAACAACTTCAGCCGCGAATTGAACAGCAATACCAGTTGTCCTTCCCAGAAATCTTTCCTGATGAGTCTCTGATCATGCCACTTCCGTGTTTGCTCCTTGTACATCTTTGCATTCTCATATGCCTGATTACGAAATTCTTCTAACTCGTGAAGTTGAAGAATTCGGGATTCACCGGCTTTTGCAAAATCATAATTTAAGAACTTGGATGCCCAAAAGGCTTTGTGCTCCAATTCCAAAGGAAGATGACAAGCCTTACCATAAATCAGCTGATACGGAGACATGCCAATTGGTGTTTTGAAAGCGGTTCGGTACGCCCATAGCGCGTCATCCAATTTGATTGCCCAATCTTTCCGTGAAGCACTGACTGTTTTTTCCAAAATCTTTTTAATTTGCCGATTAGACACTTCAACTTGCCCACTCGTTTGGGGATGATATGGTGTGGCAATCTTGTGCTTCACATTATATTTCTTCAATAAGTTCTCCATGAGCTTATTCAAGAAATGTGTTCCTTCAACACTGATAAGTGCTCGAGGCACACCAAACCTTGAGAAGATATTTTGTTTAAGGAAGCTTGCCACTGCTCTAGCGTCATTAGAGGGGAGAGTTACGACTTCCACCCATTTGGAGACGTAGTCCACAACCACCAGAATATAATTTTTCCCAAATGAGGGTGGAAATGGTCCCATAAAGTCTATTCCCCAAACATCAAATAATTCCACTTCAAGCATGCCCTTTTGAGGCATCTGATTCTTTCTAGAGATATTTCCTGTCCGTTGGCATCTGTCACATTACTTCACCACGACTTGGGCATCCTTAAACAACGTGGGCCAGTACAACCCGGATTGGAGGACTTTTGCGGATGTCCTGTCTCCACTAAAGTGTCCCCCATAATCTGAGTCATGACAAGCCTTTAAGACTTCATTTTGTTCTTCCTCTGGGACACATCTACGAATTAGCCCGTCTACCCCTTTCTTGTACAAGAATGGTTCGTCCCACAAATAAAACCTGCAATTATGAAGAAACTTTTTCTTTTTGTTATAATCAAAATCGTCAGGAATTATACCACCTACCAGGTAGTTTGCATAGTCAGCAAACCAAGGAACACCCACCACCGCGAGGATTCTTTCATCTATAAACTCGTCCTTTATGGGATGTTCCTCTTCCGTCTCTTCAATCGGAGACATTCGGGACAGATGGTCAGCAATGGTGTTTTCACACCCCTTTTTGTCTCGAATTTCAAGGTCAAATTCTTGCAACAACAATATCCATCTGAGCAGCCTTGGCTTCGAGTCCTGTTTAGAAAAAAGATATTTCAACGAAGCATGGTCAGTATAAACAATTACCTTTGTTCCCAACAAATATTGCCGAAATTTGTCAAAGGCATAAACCACAGCCAATAACTCCTTCTCTGTGGTTGCATAATTCATCTAGGCTGGATTCAACACATGGCTAGCATAGTAGATGACGTGGAGGCGTTTGTCTTTTCTTTGCCCCAAGACAGCCCCTACTGCTATATCGCTCGCATCGCACATTATCTCAAAGGGTAGAGACCAGTCAGGCGAGATCACTATAGGAGCAGACACCAATTTATTTTTCAGAATCTCGAAGGCTTCGTTGCACTTTTTGTCAAACAGAAACGGAGTATCCTTCACAAGCAGGCTAGTCAAAGGTTTTGCAATCTTGGAGAAATCTTTGATGAACCTACGATAGAATCCTGCATGTCCCAAGAAACTCCGTATACCTTTCTCATTCACAGGGTGAGGTAGATTGGCGATCACTTCCACTTTTGCCTTGTCAACTTCTATCCCTTGATGGGAAATTTTATGGCCCAGTACTATCCCTTCTCTCACCATGAAGTGACACTTTTCCCAATTCAGAATTAGATTGGTTTGTTGACACCTTTCCAGCACAAGTGACAGATTATACAAACAATTTTCGAAGGAAGATCCAAAAACCGAAAAATCATCCATAAACACTTCCATGTGCTTTTCAAGCATATCGGAAAATATGGATGTCATGCACCTCTGAAATGTTGCAGGTGCGTTGCATAACCCAAATGGCATTCTTCTATAAGCAAAGATTCCGTATGGGCATGTGAATGCTGTTTTTTCTTGATCCTCAGGTGCCACCGCAATTTGGTTGTACCCTGAGTACCCATCCAGAAAACAGTAGAAATCATGACCTGCCAATCTTTCCAACATCTGATCGATAAAAGGTAAAGGAAAATGGTCCTTCCTTGTAGCAATGTTCAGTCTTCTATAGTCTATGCAAACTTTCCATCCTGTAACAGTACGGGTGGGGATCAACTCATTTTTCTCATTTTTTATCACAGTTGTCCCTCCCTTCTTTGGTACCACATGAACTGGGCTCACCCACGAACTATCAGATATTGGGTAAATTAACCCCGCATCTAAAAGTTTCACAACCTCCTTGCGAACAACTTCTTTCATAGCCGGATTCAATCTTCTTTGAGGTTGGACGACCGGTTTCTGATCATCCTCCATCAAAATCTTGTGCATACACATTGTCGGGCTGATTCCTTTCAAATCGTCCATCGCCCACCCAATAGCACCCTTGTATTTCTTTAGGACTTTGATTAGCTCTCCTTCTTGGGTCTCTCTCAAGCCTGAATTGATGATTGCTGGACATTTTTCCTCATTGTCCAGAAAAACATATTTGAGATGTTTTGGTAATTGTTTCAACTCTATCCCCTTTTTATTATCCTGTTTTGATTCTGAAGATGTTTTAGGTCGAAGCTCCTCCCACCGTTGCGGTCGGGAACGAACCCAAGGCGGTTGTTCCTTTAACATTGCTACCACTTCGGATTCTTCCTCATCAATTCCTTCAGTATCCTCGACAATAGATAAACTCAAAACTCTCTCCAAAGGAAGCCTGGGTGTTGTAATCTGCATAGATTGAGCAAAAACTGTATCTAACACTTCAATACTTTTACTCGCCCCTTCGTCCTCCTTGAATTTCATAGTATCCCTCACATTAATTTTGAGCTTTTCATCATAAACTTTGAGGAAAGGTCTTCCCAATATGAGAGGAATCTCCTCATCTTCCGGCATATCGAGTATCACAAAATCCACCGGGAATACAAATTTATCAATCTTCACCAGAACATTTGTTGCTATACCATAGGGTCTCTTCATAGAATGATCTGCAAACTGCAGTGTCATGCGAGTATCCTGCACCTCCCCTAACTCAAGTTTTTTGTTAATTGAGAGGGGCATTAGACTCACACTTGCTCCCAAATCAATCAGTGCCTTTTTGAAGGATCTATCTCCAATGCTACAAGGAATAGTGACTGCACCTCTATCTTTTTTCTTGATCAAGTATTTTTAGGCCCTGCAAAATAGCACTACAAGTTTCAGTTAGCATAACTGGCTCGCTGTCAATCGACCTCTTCTTTGATATGATGTCTTTCATGAATTTGGCGTAGATCGGCATCTGTTCCAGAGCTTCAGCAAAAGGTATGTTGATCTCGAGCTTCTTGAATAATTCCAAGAATTTCTCAAAAAAAAATTCATGGAGATCTTTCTTCTTTGTTCTTGTCGGAAAAGGAAGAATGACCTTTGGTTTTTGTTTCTCTTGCTGGCTTGTCGGCTTGACTACCACATCTTCAGTTTGTTTTGGCTCTTCTCTAATCTCCAAGTCAACTTCCAACAATCCCTCTTCTTCAACCTGTTCGTCAACTTGTGGTTCCTTAGTCTTTCCTTTTCTGGTGACCACAACTTTAATGTGACTTTGATCACGGGGATTAACGATTGTCCCACTAGGAAGTGTGCCAGGTGCATGGGAGTTTGAAGCTAACTGTTGGGCAATTTGTCCCATCTGAACTTCAAGATTTTTTATGGATGCTGTAGTGTTTTTCTGATTATTTCGAGTCTCCTCTTGGAATTGGATGTTGTGAGCTGCTATTTTTTCAATTGCGATCTCCCAATCTGCCTTCTTAGGTACCTGTTGTTGCTGCTGCGGATATTGGTTTTGATATTGACCCTGTGCCTGCTGTTGCACGTTCCCTCTATGATCTTTCCATGCAAAGTTGGGATGATTTTTCCACCCCGGATTGTATGTGTTGGAGTAGGGATTGTTCTGCTTTAAAAATTTTATATCTTCGATTTGTTGCGGTGTTGCAAAACAATGAACAGTATTGTGCGGTCCATTGCAAATGTCACACACTTCACTCGGTGCCTGTTGCACTTGAGCCACTTTCTGAGCACCTATGTTTAGTGCTCTCAACCTTTTCTCTACCTCTGCAGCAACAGCTTCCTCAATTTCACCTGTTTATTTGTCTCAAGCTTCAAGTTAATAACTGCAGATTTGCTTGATACCCTGTCATATAACTCTAAATTCTCGTTCGAGGCAATAGCTTCAATTATCTTCTTCATATCGGTGGCTGTTGCAAAGTTGGCTGAACCACCAGCTGCTGAATCAAGGATTTGTCTTGTTTGAATTCGAAGACCATTGACGAACATTTGCATTTGTTCAGTTTCATCCATGTTGTGAGTAGGACAAGCCACTAGGATTCTCTTGAATCATTTGTAGGCATCTCCTAGTGACTCACCCTCCTTCTGTTTGAAGTTTAGGATCTCATATCTCTTCCGCAATGACACAGATGCGGGAAAATACTCTTGCAAGAATGCTGTTTCCATGTGCTCCCATGTAGTGATACTACCAGCAGGTAAGGAATAGAACCACTCTTCAGACTCACCTGCTAAAGTGAATGGGAACATACGAAGTCGGACTGCTTCTTCACTATGTCCAGGCATTTTCAGTGTTGTGCTCATGGTTAAAAATCTTTGCAGATGCTTGTTGGCATCTTCATTCACTCTTCCAGAGAAGGACCTTCTTTCGAGTTGGTTAATGGTGCTGGGATGCAGTTGGAATTGTTCCATAGTAACTGGTTGGTTGACAATTGTCATACGACCACCCGGGGTGTTGGTTCCACCATAGTCACCGAGGAGTCTCTCTGGTGGTGGTGGATTAGCAGCCATGATTTCAAGAACTGTTTCCGTGTCTGAATCTGAATTCTCTGAGTGCACTGAAACAACTTCTTCCTCCGCTTTCTCTGCTAATTCCAGTTTCTTTCTCTTAGCTTGTCGGAGTCGAGCGCGGAGAGTTCTTTTTGGATCTGCGTCAAAAGGAAAATCCGCTGAGGCCTTACCTCGCATAAACAAGTTAGACAAAAATTAGAATTGAATAACAAAATTGTCACAGATAAAATTTTGGTTGGCAAGCAACAAAATTTCGATAGAATAGAAATTAAAATATGTAGTTTGGCAATCCCCGGCAACAGCGCCAAAAACTTGATCGGAAAAATAGCAAGTGTACTATTTTTACCGATGTAGTAATAAGGAGTTTTTTTTCCAAGTATCGATCTCAAGGATTGCGTAGGAAATACTTATTTTAATTTGATTCTATCAGAACAAAAAGATAATGGTTTGGTTGTTTTGGAATTTATAATAGTAAACACAAAAATAGTAAAAATAATTGATTAAGATAAAAGATGCTAGGGTGAGTGGTTGAGTTAACCGGTTATGAATTCAGTCCCGATTTCCTTAATACCTATGAAACATTCAATCACCTAACCACAAAATGTTCTTACTTAAGTCCTTAAGGAAGAAACTATTAAACTACCAATTCTTACTCAAATGTCCATTCAATTAATCATTGGTTTTAATCATACAAAACATCAAGGTTTACGGTAATTTACGAAAGTTACTAGTCCTAGATGATGCATTCATAAACCCAATTGTGTGAAAACCCTACCAATCACAATCCTGTTATTGGAAGTCATAGATTAATTTGTATTTGTCCGATACAAAAGCATAATAACATCACACAATTGAATTGAAATACGTAACATAGTAATCAAGAAATCATTGGTTCAAATTCATAGCATATGATAACATCAGGACCACCCCCTAGCATCAGGGGGTTTAGCCTCTCATAGTACTTAAAGAACTCATAAAGTAAAGATTAGACATTACAAAGAATTACGAGAGTTTGATCTTCAATGGTTGCTACCCTTGAATCTCGCCGTCTTCAAATCCGTCGTATTCGCTATCTTCTTCAATGCAATGCTTTCGTTCGTCTGTCCAAAGGTCCCTTCTTCTTTCTCTTCCAAGCCTTCTTATAGCTTCAGATGACTCTCTTGCAAGCTAAAGGTCCAAACTACCCTTAATGAGCAGAATCAGTTCACACAGCAAAAATTAGGTTTTCCAAACTGTGTTCAATCAACACGACCGTGTTGTTCTTCAGCATTAATTATTTTCAGCATAAGTTACAGTGGCAACAACACGGGCCGTGTCCCTACACACGGGTGCCCGTGTTAATGCACTGTTTTAATCAACACGACCGTGTGGTGGCACACGGGTGGCCGTGTTGATCTCTGTTTTCTGCTCCCTCTCTGCTCTGCTTGATCAACAACACGGGCAGTGTTGTGGCACACGGGTGCCCGTGTTGACCTGCTGTTTTTTCATATTTTTGTCTTTCAGAGTGTCCAGAACTTCACCATTCTTGCTTTTAAACCTGTAACAATGACACTACCAAACGAAGCATAAACGAGATCTTTTTGACATAAACTCATAATCGAATGCAATGCAATACCATACCAACTAAACATGCTAATTGACTCAAATGTAACTAAAAACAAACATAAATCTTACCAAGGTGATGAAAATATGTCGGATTAGCGGCGGGTATTCAATGGAAATGGTGACCGATCAATCACCTACGCTCAGAGGAATTTCTTGAACTGTCATGCTCGCTAGGCGAAGCCTACGTGTTTAAAAAAAAGATAAAAAAAATATAATAAATAAATAAATAAATAAAATATAACAGAAATTTTTTGGACTTGGGCCTCTCTCATTTGAGCCCACAGGTCCACAAAAATCAGGTTATAAATTCAGAGTTTTAGTGAAACAAAAGAAAATTCTATTCCTATTACCCTGGCAGGGAAAAAGATAGTGAGAGAAGAGCTAACAGAGTTCAGAGCAACCTCCAGAGACTGAAGGAAACTCATCGGCAAAGAACTAATTCCCTCTCATATAAACCCTAAGAGTGCTTTGCAAACCCAACCGTGCCATTCAATTTCATCGGTCTCTCGAATCAGGTTTGCCCTTATTCCCATTACTTTATGCTTTAAATTTGAATGCTCTGAATGTATAAGGTATTATGGGTGAATTTGATACCCTTTTGATGCATGTGTTTGACAAGAGGTTTAGGCCTCATACCCTTGGTTGCTTTTTGTGAGCTTTTTGTGAATTTTAATGGCATGATTCATGTGGTTACATTTTGATTTGGGGGCAACTCTTGATTACCCTATCCTGTTTGCTCTAACCTGTTTTGTGTTTGTTATGGCATTGTTTTCTCCTAACTCCCTCATATTACTCTAACCTGTTTGTTGAGTTTTTGTGAGGACTCATATACTCTTGCAGGGATACCACCTTGGAGGTTTATTCCGATTACCTGTACTGACTGACTTTCTTTGATGGTGTTAGCTTGGAAGGATCTCAGGGTTTCTTATCCTTTAATTGTTGTTACCTCGGATCTTCATCCGTATAGTGCTTTTACCTTTTTTTTCTCGCATTTTATTGCTTTCTTAGCTGGAAGACCTCGATAGGAGGCAATGTTTTTGTGTGTTTTACTTTATGCAGGTTCCTTCGTCCAGGACTCCTTTTGCATGCGCGTCCTAAAATGAAAACCTTTCATTGATTTTTCTTCTCCTAAAAACATGTTATCTCCTTCTACTACAGGCGAGTAAGTCTCCAAAGGTCGAGCATCCGGTAGATTGCGTAGTAACATCGTTCACCCCAAACACTTAACCCCGTAGTTGGTCGAACTACGTTTTACTCTGATTTTCATCCCAGATGACATACGTAGGCATAATACGCGATGTCTTAGCGAGCACACTCCTCTTTAACCCATAGGTAGCCGAGCTACGAAGACTCTGATTCTCAGATTCAGATGAGATACGTATGCAGTGGATGCGACGTATGTGCGAGTCATTTTATTTTGACCCTTCTTTTAGTAAGTAGTACATTAGATAAACATACACGCTTTTCTCATCCCTTCAATCATGTTTGCACAAATAAATTTTCAAAACAAAACAACAACCTTTGCAACAAATGTGAAAAGGGCTCCCTAGGAGTACTTAGGATGCTTTGGGTGCCTAACACCTTCCCATTGCATAACCAACCCCCTTACACAGATATCTGACATTTTTACTAGTTTTTGATTTGATAAAACTTTTAGGTTTTTGTTCGCTTTCTAACCATTCCTTTCGATAAATAGAAGTGCGGTGGCGACTCGACTTGTATGATTTTCCTTGGATTTAGTCAATATCTCCAATGGTAACGAATACCCCGCTACAATGAGTGACCTAGATGGAATTTGCCCATACTGCGTAACAGGATAAATGTCTATGGGCCCAATATCGAACTGGACAAGGATGACAGGGTCTATGCCTTGTGTTCAATATAGACATAAGGGCAAAAGGGTAATTTCACAAATAAGTGTTATCACAAAAGGATTTGTCAGATCACATGACATTTTCGTGTCTTGGGTAGCAGTGATGTGTTGCTAGATACCGCTCACTGTTTATTATGTTTTACACGTGATTTAATATAATTGCTAATGCCGCGAAAACCTACAGGGTCACACACAAAAGGACGGATTGATGAGAGATAGAGTAACTAAGGAACACCGTAAGGTACGGTGCACTTAAGTGAATTGTAGAACATCGTAAGGTACGATGTACTTAAGTAGAATATGAAATATGGTAAGGTACCACACGCTTAAGTGATTTTGGCATAATATAAGATATGGGCCACATACACTTAAGTGGGCTTTTTAGCTTGCAGCCCACACAAGTGGTTCTATAAATAGAACCCTTGTGCAGAAGCATTTGTGCAGTTGTAATTTCGTTTCTCTCTCTCTCTCTCTCTCTCTCACTCAAAGCCTTCATTCGTAGCATCTATCACTGAGATTGAAGGAATCCGTTCATGTGGACTGAGTAGAGGCGTTGTCACCATTCAACGTTCGTGATCGCTTCGTAGATATACGTCAAAGGTTTTAATCGCCACAAGAGGTAATGATTATATCACTGATCATGCCCATTCGTAAGGATCACTAAAGGAGAAATTTTTAAATTCCATTGCATTTTGGATCGCTCTTCTCCTTTAACCATCTCCCTCCAAACCTTCAACCCTAAAAGAAATCATTTTATCCTAAAGCTTTCGTGCTACATAGTTAGAGTTAATGGCCCTAAATCTCGAATTGCCTTGAAGAATATTTGAATGTGTAGTAGATTCACATCAAAGAGCATATCCCCCTGAATACCTAGGCGAACAAATGTCCTCAAAGCAAGAGGAAGAAGAAGACTTTTGCTGAATATAAAAAGGGTTAGGGATTTTCAGTGGCCTAAGAGCAAAGAAAAAAAGGCTTGGAAAAATAAGAAATCAAAGAATGAGATTTCACTTTCGATTGTTCAGGGCAAGAAAGGGCCTTAAAATTGGATTTTTGGATTGGGCCAAGGCCCAAAGATCCCAAAATTGGAACTTCAATAGAAGGGCCCAAAACCCCACAAGGCTCAACCAACCCACCTGCCACAAGTTGGTCCCCTTCAAAATCTCTTGAGCTAATTTAAATCTTTTCTTACGAGGCTTAGATTTCATTCTAACCCTAAGAAGTACCTTAATTTTGAAGATTACAACCTCTATCTTGATACTGAAGATCTCATTAATGGCCAAAGAACACCCAATTCTAACCAAAATCCTTGCCACGTCAAACTTGGTTTGAGCAGACATGCAATCATCAACGCAGATATACGGACCCACCGTCTTGGTAATAAAGGAAAACAAATCAAACTTCCCGGCATGGCAAGTAATGCCATAGACACGTAACCACGTAACCCTCTCAGGATCAACATCTGCTGGTGACCATCTACAAACTTCTTTAAACCATTGAAAGAGTCAATCACATCCTGGTACTAAGAGTTCCTCTAGCACCCCAACCTCATTTTTTTCAAGAAAACAAATATTTTCTCCCAGAGGCGTAACCTTTACTTTAAAAGAATCTTGCATGTTGAATGTTTCTTGCATATTGTAAGTCATCCTAGGATTTTCGACCACTCCCACATATGCTTTATTGAGTATTTTAAAAGTTGCTTCAAGGTTAGAATCAAAGCTAGGTGGAACAGAAGACTTCCCAGGTAAAGGTTGAGACCTAGGGACCTCTCCATCCTTATCAGAGAAAGAGACTTCAAGTTTACCATCCCTACCAAACTTGGGAACATTGACATGTAGTTTGACATTGTCCAAAAAAAGGTTATCAAGTTTAGTAGCCAATAACCTAGAATCAGCTACATTGAAGAAACGAATAAAATCGTATCTTCGTCCCCTCACATCCTTCTTCGAGGGGATAACAACTTCATCGAGTTTCCCATAATCTTGAAAAACCTCATACATGTCCCTGGAGGGAAACCTAGATGGAAAAGAAGTGAAGAAAAAAGAAGTCGAGTTGTAGGAAACCTGACTGAGTCTTCTAAACCTCCCATTGTTGTCCCAATGCATTCTTCTTGGATCCGCCTTCTTCCCCTCAAACGTTGCCATGATCCATCAAAATCCTTATGGCATTGCATGATGAATATGGAAAAAAGAAAAGAGCCCAGAACCTAGAGAGAAGCAGGGCTTTGTTGATGATTTCAAGCTACTAAAAAACTGTAAAGTATTATTATAAGTTATTTTTAAGTAATGATTTTTAATTATTTATGCTCAACACTGTGTTTATTGCACTTTATATATTTTATAAATTATAGTTTAATTTTGTGGTCACCCTAAACTTTGTAGTCTGGCTTCACCACTGACAAAGTTCATACATAACTTTGCTCTTTTTTAAATGAGCATATGTAATGGGGCAATGGGATTGACCCCATGGATTAGTCGTCCCTAAAATCCAATACTAAACTTTCAAATATATATGGTGTTATATTTATCATGACCCAACAATTTTCTAAAACAAAACATATCCCTTTCCTATCATGAAAGATTGAAAAGTTAAAAAATAATGAGTCGTAATCATTAGAAATTGTTAAAAAGGAAAAAGGGGTATTAAAAAGTATTAAGGAAGCAAAACACAACACATCGATATATTTACCTGACATTTCTTTGGTGTGCAAAAGGGATAAATAAAATTTATTAATCTACTATAAGTGTTAAAATATTTAATTGTTTTTAATATTGCATAAGCTTTACACACTATAAAATGAACAAATCAGATTCTATTTGTTATATTTATCATGAACCAACAATTTTCTAAAACAAAACATATCCCTTTCCTATAATGAAAGATTGAAAAGTTAAAAAATAATGAGTCCTAATCATTAGAAATTGTTAAAAATGAAAAAAGGGGTATTAAAAAAAGTATTAAAGAGACAAAACATAACACATCGATCTATTTACCTGACATTTCTTTGATGTGCAAAAGGGATAAATAAAAATTATTAATCTACAATAGGTGTTACAAATATTTAATTGTTTTTAATATTGCATAAGCTTTACACACTATAAAATGACCTCTAAAAATTGTTGTGCGGGAGATTTCAAATTTGTTGTTGACGCAATTGTTATAATTTAGTCTTAAATGTTCTTACGATCATTTTAGTTTGAGAGTTTTAAATTATTGATTTCCCTATTACAAAACTCAACTTTTGATTTCTTAATTTCACTTTCCTTGGGATCCTTATGGTGTCCCTCCAGTTTTGCTTATGTGTCCTCTTGATTTATGACGTGACACTTTGACTATGGTGTCATGTCAACAAGTCTAACTTTTTTTAAAAACAACGGATATTTTAATTAAAAAAACATTTAAACCATTTTTTATTAAACTTATCAATTTATATAATTTTATAAAATCTGAAAATAAAAAACATTATTGTTCACGTTTCCAGTCCCAATTCGTCATTTCGTAAGAGCCCTAACCCCCTTTCACTACCTTCATTGTTAAATTGAATCAATCTTGCTCAAAACTTGTGAAGCTCAATCATCATTTTTTACTGTCGCATCTCAATCATTATTTTTTGAAGCACATTCAACCTGCAAGAGTTCGTTTTTGGGTTTTAAAGTTGGTGCTTGTGAAGATGACAAATGCACATTCTCAAAGGGGGAGCAACGAAGAAGTCAAGTACTGTGTAAGGTATGTTTATTTATCCTTTTTGCAAGACTTCGTTTTTGGGTTTTAAAGTTGGTACTTGTGAAGATGACGAATGCACATTCTCAAAGGGAGAGCAACGAAGAAGTCAAGTACTGTGTAAGGTATGTTTATTTATCCTTTTTGCAAGTGTCAGTGGTCCACATGCTGCATTCTATTCATTCGTATTCAATGGTCCACCATGCTTTTGTTTATGTATTCTTGTGGTCCCACTTGTAATGTTGTCTAATTTTTATTTTTATTTTGGGTCTGTTGCTGTTAATTTAAAACATTTTATTATTATTTCTCTGGCCAGCTAAGAGTCATAATATTAGGTTGAGAATACAACATAAGGAAAGATTAGTAGAGAAACATGTTAAATGGTATGTTGATAGGTATGTTGATGTCATCCTCAATAGAGCATCCAATACTAAATCTCCGTAGTATCCTGATCAAATTGTAGGGGTTAATTTGTCTAGGATCAAAATCTCCGTCAAAAATTAAAAATGTGTAAAATAAATATTACACCAATACTAAAACTATTATTAATTAAAAGAATATAATAATAGTGACATATCTAAATATAAAAAATTAAGAAAATAAAGAATTATGAGAAAGGACGTATCTTTTCCGTTGCTATAAAATTTTAAATCAATGACATATCTTATAAAATATTTAAAATTTGACAATAAAAGAAGAAAAAAAAGAATATACACTGATAGTGTAAAATAACTAGACATTGTCAACCAATCAACGACGTGTATTCTGCCACATCATACTTTAATTTTAAAATCATGTTGATAACATAGTAAATTAATAAACTTATATTTGATAACAGTGTAAAACTGCTTTACACTGTGAGTACACTACCTTTAATATCATAAAAGAAACACAACATTTCACAAGGATATACAGAAAACAATAGAAAGAAATTTGAATTTCATGAAATGATTACACAAAAATATTTTTTCACTATTAGTTTTGAATCAAATTTGAATCAAAATAGCTATGAGTTTTGAATCAAATTTGTGGCAACCATTTGTTTTTATTTTGTATCTCAAATTTTAATTTGATTTAGTTATGTAATGGTTGTGTGATTTGTTGAAGTTTTTGAAGTATTTCATGTGTTTTAACTGGTTATCATCGGGTGTGTAACCGATTACAGCTGAAGTTGACAGATTATAATAATTTGTAGATAATATCTGCATGATGTTATATTTTACACATTATAATAATTTGTAGATAATATCTGCATGATGTTATATTTATTGTGGTCAAAGAATTTTTAAAACAAAAACATGTCCTTTTTCTATCACAAAAGATTGACAAGTTATATAAAAGAATGACGAATTTTACTTTTAATCATTAAAAACTATTTTTTATTACCCCTTAATGTGTTAAAAAGAAAAAACACAACACATTGATCTACACTTAAAAGACATTTCTTAAGTGTGCAAAAGGGACAAAAATATTGGTCTACTTAATTGTTATAAATATTTTTTTTAGTATTGCATTAACTTTACACACTATAAAGTATAATTGATCAAAAAAATATTCTATTGATTATATGCAAAAAAAAATAAAAATAAAAGTATGGCTAACACTCTCAAATTTATTTATATTATGATTTTAATCATTTCTCTTTCCCTTTTTTCAAAGGAGGCTTGTGGTAAACCATTTTCTCCTTTATACACTTTACACGATCTTTTATTTCATTTTAATATTAATATTATTAGTTTTATTTATTTTTACAGCCGGGGTTATTAAATGTGAAAAGGAGGAAGATTGTCCAATTTTAAATTATGAGCCTTTAATTTTTAAGTGCATTAAGAATATATGTGAAGCAGTTAAAAAGAATCCAACAACGTCACTACCAATATAAGACTAGCAAAAAAATATGTCTAGTGTGCCTAATGCTAGAATATTTCATGATTTGTCATTTAAATTTTATGCTAAAAACATCTAATAATTATATTTTTATTTGTTTGATTTGTTAAGTGATTTCACATTTCTTAAGATTATGATTTTGTATTCTAAAATATTATTAATGAAAAAATAGGGCATTGAAGATTATTTGTACAGGGATTCCTATATTATACTTTTTTAACAAGTAATATACGTTTACAATATATCTTGTATGTTCTATTATTTTCTAAGTATTAATTTATCAAACGTTATTTCTGATCACCTTAATGGTTATTCTTATATTAATATTATATGACCTCAATCGAATAGAACAATCCTAGTGGATTATTACAGAAAATAATGTGACGAAATAAAATTTTAACGATTAACTGCAAGAAATAGTTACGTGCATCTAAGTTTCAAATTGTAATAATTAAGTTGTTGTCATGGTCTGGAGTTCTAAAATTGATATATTGGCTTCAAAATACATTTACTTCCAATGAAGAGTTGCATGTAACAGTAGCTTAGAAATGAAGGAAATTAGGGTTAGGGTTAGGGTTGTGTTTCATTAAAAGTAATAATAATTTGAAAATAAATAAAAAAATCATGCTAGATAAAATAATTCCAACAACATTGTCACATATGCGAACTTTAACTTTTTAATGTATGAACTTTTTTTGATAAAATTTAATAGAAATGATTAATTTGACTAACATAACAGATTTTAAAAGATTAAATATGAACCTTTATTAATAAAGGGACAAAAGTGAAACATAAATTAAATTAAAGGACTAAATAATATATTAAACCTATTCAAAACTATATCTAACAAAAGAAAAAAAAACAACGTAAAAAGATAGAACTATAATAATGAAAACATCAATTTTCATTACTATAGTATAAAAATTATGTAAGTATAAAAATAGTGGGATGGAAGAAAAAACTACCAAAAGAGAAATCACAATCTAGAGCGATCCCCTAAAAAATATTTGAAAGATTAGAAGTAAATATTCTACTCCATAAATAAGTGAACATATTCAAATGATCCAGAACATATGAGGTTAAAAGAGAATCCTTAATTTGATTTAGTAATGTAATGGTTGTGTGATTTGTTGAAGTTTTTGAAGTATTTCATGTGTTGTAACTGGTTACCATCGGGTGTGTAACCGATTATAGCTGAAGTTGACATGCATTCTAGACAGCTAGAGTAAACTCTAATTAATTTTATATTTTACACATTATAATAATTTGTAGATAACATCTGCATGATGTTATATTTATTGTGGTCAAAGAATTTTTAGAAACAAAAACATGTCCTTTTTCTATCACAAAAGATTGACAAGTTATATAAAAGACTAACGAATTTTACTTTTAATCATTAAAAACTATTTTTTATTACCCCTTAATGTGTTAAAAAGAAAAAACACAACACATTGATCTACACTTAAAAGACATTTCTTAAGTGTGCAAAAGGGACAAAAATATTGGTCTACTTAATTGTTATAAATACACTTTACACGATCTTTTATTTCATTTTAATATTAATATTATTAGTTTAATTTATTTTTAAAGTCGGGGTTATTAAATGTGAAAACGAGGAAGATTGTCCAATTTTAAATTATGAGCCTTTAATTTTTAAGTGCATTAAGAATATATGTGAAGCAGTTAAAAAGAATCCAACAGCGTCACTACCAATATAAGAATATATGTATATATATATATATATATATATATATATATATATATATATATATATATATATATATATAATAATCATAAATGCAACAAATAGAGCAGCACAAGCAACCTAAACTATCCTAGAGAGCGCTAGGAGTGACTCGCTTAGGGAAGATGGACTAGCAGGAGGTCAACTTCTTTGTCCCCAGCAGAGTCGCCAGCTGTCGCATCCGCGAAAAACAACCGGCGGGAAATGGTAAACAAACAGAGTCGCCACCGTGCGTTATTTATCCAAAGGAGGGAAAGGAAACGCTCGAAGTAAACCTGGAAAGGAAATGGTCTTACGACCGGAGATTGCAAGGATCGGGAGTCGGTTACGCAAGGGGAAGGTATTAGCACCCCTCACGTCCGTCGTACTCGACGCGATCCACGCTCAAAAGAGTAGAATAAGGTTGCTAAATAACTATTCAAAAGAATGCACACACACTGGAATCAAACACAGAAAGATGACGGAAGCGGACTCGGCAGGATGTCGCATCCTGGGCCTACGTAGTTTGTCAGAAACAAACATCAGAGTCGACGTAGTTCAGGGAAATGGGAAACGGGCTCGCTAGGATATCGCATCCTATGCCTACGTATCTCATCTGGCATGAGAATCAGAGCTACCGTAGTTCGGCTAACGCACGCCGAAACAAAACACACGCACAGACGCTGAGACGTCAAAACAAACACACAAATGGAAACAGACTGCCAATGGCTGGTCTTACGTCCGACTCCAAACAACAAACACAGACAAGGAAACCGAATGCCAATCGCTGGACTTACATCAGACTCCACACACAAACACAAACAGGAAACCGACTGCCAATCGCTGGACTTATGTCAGACTCCAAGCAAACAACCACACACAGGAAACCGACTACCAATCGCTGGACTTACGTCAGACTCCTAACACACACACACAAAAAAGGAAAAGGGTGCCCGGAGAGATCTCGCACGATCTCCTGCCTACGTACCTCATCTGGTATGAGGATCAGAGCAACGTAGTTCCCCTTAACAGGGGAGAAACTTTCTCCTAACTAGAGACCTGGGAATAACAAACTAAAAGGGAGACTGACTCGAGCCTAATAGTTGTCATGCAATCCACAATAGTCCTAGGTTGAGGTATCTGAATCAAAATCTAACTCGCACAGGCAGCAAGTCAACAACACAGCAAGTAAGCAAACGGGTGAACAGGTATCACACACTATATACAAACAAGAAGGCCCACACAGCATGGCTGGACTTTAGTCAAGGGGTCATGTCAACCTCGACAAACAAGCCAACTGGAATGGGGTGTTTTTTGCTCTTAACCCTAACATTGAGAGTTAGGGTGAAGCAGATGAAATGGGAAGTGAGGGTAAGACCTCACAGCTCTTATCCCTGGCCTGGGAGAGCTTCAAACAATGAAAGTGTGGGAGTCCAGAATCAGGAACTCTACTCCACATGACTGACACAACAAGATCTTGGGTTCTTATTCAAAGTGCATCAACACATGGTGTGAGCAAGATGAAAGACACAACTGAATAGCAGGGGATGAATTGCACATCCCTTTTATCTGCCAATGCCTCTTCACTTAGGAGGTCTTTATATGTACAAGGCACAAAAGTAAACAACCACAAACATTGCCTCTTAAGGAGGGCTTCAGACAGGTGCCTGCCAAAGTAACATGACATGTCTTCCAGACTACATGAAGTCAGAGGTCATTACCTAGGTGGTATGCCAACCACAAGCAAAGCAAAGCACAGTTCAAATGAACTGAAAGCAACTTAGGTACCTGTGTAAACAACTAAACAAATCAGTACAGTATTCAGACAATCAGACAACACTCAATCCACAAACAGACAATCCCAATGTACAACATATAAGCCATAAGGCAAACTCAAGTGAATTATCATCAACCTACAAAATAACCAAATGTTAGCAATCAATAGCAAATATCAACATTCAAATGGTGAAGCAACATCAACCATGGAGATTATATGCTTGGTCCTGAAATTCAAAGCTCACATGTAAGTACAAACCACTAGGTCAAAGCCTAGGGTCAAAGGTGAAGAAAAAATTCAAAACAGGAGCTGAAATTCAACACAATGCAACTTCAAACACATATCAACATGTCCTAAAAAGGACCAAGTCAAAATCATCAAGCAAGTCCATGTATTAAGCAAGGGAAGTCAAAGACAATTTCAAAGCATACATTTGGACATTGAGAATGAAAATTCCCAATCAAAACAGAAATGATTCAAACAATTTTGGAAAAAATCATGAGCATTCAACACATCCTACATCATCATCATACAAAAAATCAGAAGCATTAGAGGTCATTTGATATGGAAATTAAATGGCACAAGTTGAACAACCAAATGTATGACATAAATTGTCACACCATACAAACATGTGCATAAAACAGAAATGGCAAATGAGAAAAATACCAAACCAAGCCTAAAACATTCATCAATATGTCAAGAATCATCATGCAAAATTTCATGTCCATTGGATTAAAATCAAGCATTTCACAATAGAAAGAATGGAGCAAGGTCACAAATGTACACATGATCACAAAGTCTAGCACAATCCAAAATCCAACCATGCACAACTTCAAAATTCAACATCATCAAATTCTAGACATTCTAAGGAACAAGTAGCAAAAAACCAGTCATTTTTTGGAGTATTTTTCAATTTGTTATGGATTTTTAAAGTTGGAAGAAAAAAATTAAAATGAAAATGGACATATGTACATGAATTTGGAGGGAAATGTAACATGGAGACTTAATTTTGAATATGTGAGGCACGCTGGGATCGAACCGTGTAGCCATTTGAAATGTGAAGCGCGCCTAGACCAAAACACGGTCGTTTTGCCAATGTACAGGGAACCCTAGCGCACAACTAGCGACGGACATCAACCGACGCAAAGCGGACGCTACGATGAAGATCTTCATCTTCCTCACGAAGATGAAGATGAACAGTACACGTTCAAAAATATTTTTTCCAGATTTTCCAGAATCTTCCAGAATTTCACAAAAATTATATCATCATGAAGCTCTTTCAATGGTGATTATAGATCAACTAATAACTAAGCTCAATTCAACATGATCAAAGAGAAACGATGAGAAACATTTTTGAATGCAAAACTTCAAACACACATAATTCACTCAATAATGCATCATTTCATGTGATTTTTAGCTCAGAATCATCAGTGTTAAAAGATCTACACAAATATGTACATAGATTTGAGGATTATGAAGGTCGAAAAACTCACCTCTTGAAGAGCAGCTCTTGAAAACGCACGATTTAAGGCCTTGCAATGATCCAAATCCAATCCAGAATACTTGTAATGATGTTTGATGAAGAAATTGAAGCTTGGAAACGTGTAGATCTAGCTCAATTTGCATTTGCCATTTTTGAGTTCTTGAGCTTCACATGCACAATTCTGGTCCAAACTTGATGATCCAAGGCTTGATCTATGCTAAATCAACACTAGAGAACCAGAATATGGAAGAAGATTCAAGGCTTATGTGAGAAAAATTTAAATTAATATTGAGAGAAAATTTTGGAGGGAGAGAAAATTTTGAGATCTAGATCTAGCATTCTCTCAAATTCTGTTACAATTATCTATATATATGCTGTGCTAATCCACTCTTAATCAATATTAAGCAAAGTTAAGTTGAAATTAAGTGAAAACAAGGTGTATGGAAAAAAATTGAAAATTTGCATGGTGCATGTAGTAAATGGACGTGAACAGTGCCATGTGCTTGATCAAAGTCACTCAAAATAATTTTTTAAACACATTGGCAATGGCAAAAAGTTCTCATGATGCACCAATTTTAAATTTATGGTTTTCCCTCCAAAATCTTCATGAATAAGAAAATGATCGTATGTTCAAATTTCATGCAATGTGATGTATGTTTTGGAAACTACATGTCATGAGAAGCAAAATGCAAAAGGAACCACCAAATTTGGAGTTATGAATCAAAAGTTATGGCCATTTGAAGTTCCATGCATCCTTGGCAATGATTTGATCATATCTCCTCAACCATTTATCATAAATTCATGATCTTGGACTTTTTGGAAATGGGAGAGAGAGATCTTCAACTTTCATGTTGGACAAAATTTCATTTGAAGCTTCTTTGATGATGTAAAATCAAGTTGCATTTGGACCAAAATCTTTCCATTTTTGGAAACTTGAAATTACAGGTCACTTTCCATTTTTGGAAACTTTTGCACAGACCTCAAATTCTTCAATATACATGTTTGTAATGACAAATGAACCTCTTTTGAACATGAATGAGATGTTGAAACTCATTTCTCCACCTCCTAGCCCTCAGTTGACTTTCTGTTGACTTTCTGGTTGACAGATGACTTAGAAATGCCCTGATCAGCCTGAGCCTTAACCACTTGAGGAATTGGCTCCAAAATGAACCCCTAGCTCTTGTAAGCTCCACATAATAATCATATGATCCTCATCCAAGCAAATAAACCCCATCTCCTTGAGGAACCCTGACTGGTAGAATGCAACTGATTAGGGTTGCCAGAGGTCAAAACCCTAATCCCAAAGAATCTGAGCCTGAACAATAAGCCCCTTGAGGATGACATAACCATGACGATGATGATGTACCCTTGCCAATAAGATAATGCTCAAACTCCTTGAAGGACCAAGAAGCCCTAATTGATGCACAAACCTCAAATGATTAGTGATCAATTTATGAGACCCTCAGGCTTGCATCTCTCAACCTTGCATCTCTCAACCTCTCCATCTTCTGAGAAAGACTTAGGAGGATGACTTGTCTATTTTCACATGATATGCAATATGCAATGACTAATGTCCTACAAAATGAAATGCAATATGCTAAGCTAGTCCTAAGAGAGGAGGGCAAATTTTGAGGTGTTACAGCTGCCCCTATTCAATCCACTGTGAACCTGTCGATACGAATAGCCTCGGCTTTCAGATGATCAGGGTGAAGAGTGATTGAATACCAAGAACAGACGAACAATTTGCACTCCGCTGGGAAAATAATTAACAAAGCCTGTCAGAAACGGCAAGGAAGCAATCTCAAAAGAAGAATCCATCTGGTACGGTGAAAGTCGGCCTGAATACCGAAAAGGAACGTTGACCTGGATACCAAAATAAATGGTAACACAGGAACCACCATGGCCTGAGCGCTGCTCATCAGTCTGAATACTAAGCATCGGAACATGAGAGTATTAATGTCGGTCTGAACACCGAGAGATTGGCCTGAATGACGCTTCGGTCTGAATACCATTTTGGTCTGAATACCGTTTCGGTCTGAATATCATTTCGGTCTGAATACCGCTTCGGTCTGAATACCATTTCGGTCTGAATACCAGAAACTGGCCTGAATGCCGCAAGCTGCATCGATCTGAACTTCGGAAGCTTCTTCGATCTGAAAATCGGAAAGTCTGGTCTGAATACCCACCTCGGCCTGAACACCGGAAACCTGGCTTGAATGTCGCAAGCTGCATCGATCTGAACTTCGGAAGCTTCTTCGATCTGAAAATCGGAAAGTCTGGTCTGAATACCCACCTCGGCCTGAACACCGGAAACCTGGCCTGAATGCCGCAAGCTGCATCGATCTGAACTTCGGAAGCTTCTTCGATCTGAAAATCGGAAACTAGCCTGAACACCATATCGGTCTGAATACCATACCGGTCTGAATACCATATCGGTCTGAATACCCGAAAACTTGTCATGCCTGTCAGCAACGGCAGAAAGAAGGGACAGTGATAAATGAGACGGCACGCGTGCCAACAACCCATGTTGGGGATAACAAGCCATGAGCATGCTATCCTCTATTCAACCCTAGCAAACAAACAATTTGCGCTCAGCTGGGGATTTTTCTCTCTTTACTTTTTTTTTTCACCCCGACACTTCTCTGATTATCATCTCCATCTCCGCCCGATAGAAATCCTTCCTCCAATATCGCACTACTGGGGAATACTGTTAATTCAAAATCACGATGCCAAACTCCTCAGAGTAACATCTTCATCCTATGGCGAAGCCAATCCTCAAACAGTATCCACGGCTTGAGACTAACTTATGCTTGCAATGCTGATGCATGATGATTTTTAGCGTAATGCTCCATAATCATGGAAATGTTACGCAATTAGATATGCAACATGCTATACTTGTCTAAATGATGAATGCATAAAAAGTATCCCCCTCAAGGGACTCTTCTGGGGAGCTCGAGGCACTCTGCTGAAGAGCTCGACAACACTCCAATCTCCACCCTACTGGGGAATAACACTGCTGTTGGGGAATAAGCAACCCTCACTAGGGATAACCTCCTCTGCACCCGACCCGCCAGGGGACTTCGCTGGGGAAGAAGCCACCAACACACTCTGCGGGGAAAACAACAATCTTTGACTTGATGGGGGAAATAACAATCTCAACCCTGCTAGGGGAAATAGCAACCAGCAGACACCTCCGTTGGGGAAATAGCAACCTTCAGGCCTGGCTGCTGAGGAAATACCAATCTCGAACCTGCTGGGGGAGATAACCATCCCGACCCTGCTAGGGAAGACACAGACCTTGAATCTGCTGAGGAGGTAATAGTCCCGACTCTATTTTGGGAAATGCGGAAAGTTCGGCACAGAACAAGCTTCGACTCGTCGAACCCTGGTATTCAACATCTAAATCCGGTGTCAGCTTTCCCCTTTTGAGAGCTCCCATTCTCGTCTGGAATTTTCTGATTCATCACCTTGTATTCTTGCCTTCTCCGTACTCCACAGAGATCGAACTCCATGGATTCATACAAACCTTCCAGTCCTCAGACTTTGAAGAGTCTTCTTGATTAATTTCCAGGATCGTCGCACGTCTTCTCACCGTCTTTTCACCATTCTTCAATCCCTTGTCCCTGACTGGACTCCACGGGGATCTTTTGTCAAAAGCTTCACATCACAACCTGCAAGTGAGTGAAAATATCTAACAGCACCTGCAAAAGAGATCGTTAGACAAAAACGTACCCCAGGCGTGCCAAAGTTTCAACACCTAGGTCACTCAACCTTCCGAATAAGATTTCAAGCTTTCAATCTTATGAACATGCATTGGAAGGGATCTCCATGTCTCAAAATGCAAAGATTCTTTATCAAAATAAACGAATGTTTTTGCAATCAAAGCGGTAATGAAAACAAAAACAAAATTATTTGACTGAATATGCATTTTATTGATTGAAAAGGTATGGCTCAAACTGAGCAATACAAAGGAAGCAATTCCTGAAAAGAGGTAATTGCGCACAAAAGAAAAAATCTATCCTAATGGCAATGTGAAACCGTGATCTCATCGAGTTCCAACTCGATTACACCCCATATGTCCTCAAGATTCTCCATCCTTTCTGCCTTCTGAACAAGACGCTTCCGACTGCTCCCTGCCGGGGATTATCCATGTCATATCCAAAGTACAAACGATCATGCTAGACGCAGTTGTTCGTTTCAATCCCTCTTTTGCCTGGACCGCCCTTTCGGGTTTTCAGTCCACCGGGATACCCTTTTTTGCCCAAGCCGCCCTTGTGGGGTTTTCGACTTGCCGGGTGTACAGTTTTTCCATTTATCCCTAATTTTTGCCCGAACCCTTTTTTATTTTTCTGGTTCGCCGGGACGCCCATTTTTTCCCTGGACTATTTTATTCTTTTGTCCAACGGGTCTCTTATACGAAGTATTTTTTAACTGCGTCCGCATTCACAGGGGATGGAAAATCCTCGCCATCCATGGTCGTCAACAACAAGGCTTCGCCTGAGAAAACCTTCTTGACCATAAATGGACCTTCATAATTGGGTGTCCACTTGCCCCTACGATCGTTTTGAGGAGGAAGGATCCTTTTCAGCACCATATCTCCCACGTGATACACGCGTGGTCGTACCTTTCGGTCAAAAGCACGCTTCATCCGCTGCTGGTACAACTGCCCATGACAAATGGCCGCTAGCCTCTTTTCCTCAATCAGGCTCAACTCTTCGTACCGAGTCCTTACCCATTCAGCCTCTTGAAATTTCACGTCCATCAGGACTCTCAAAGAGGGAATCTGAACCTCAACCGGTAGCACGGCTTCCATTCCATATACCAACGAAAAAGGCGTTGCCCCAGTAGACGTACGCACCGAGGTTCGATACCCATGCAATGCAAACGGCAACATCTCGTGCCAATCTTTATAGGTCACAACCATTTTCTGCACAATCTTCTTAATATTCTTATTGGCCGCCTCGACCGCCCCATTCATCTTCGGACGATAAGGAGAAGAATTGTGATGCTCAATCTTGAATTCCCGGCACAGTTCTGCCATCATCTTATTGTTGAGATTAGAACCATTGTCAGTAATGATTCTCTCGGGAACCCCATATCTGCAAATGTTGTCTCTCTTCAGAAATCTGGCGACAACCTGTTTCGTCACGTTTGCAAAAGAGGCTGCTTCCACCCACTTGGTGAAGTAATCAATAGCCACTAATATGAACCGGTGCCCATTCGAAGCCGTAGGCTCAATCTTTCCGATCATATCAATGCCCCACATAGCAAACGGCCACGGAGACGACATCAAACTCAACGGATTTGGAGGCACGTGCACCTTATCAGCATAAATCTGGCATTTGTGACACTTCCGCACGAAATTGAAACACTGGGCCTCCATTGTCATCCAATAATATCCGGCTTTCAACAGCTTCTTCACCATTGCATTCCCACTGGCATGGGTACCAAACGACCCTTCATGTACCTCTTTCATCAATTGGCTTGCTTCTTTATCATCAACACATCTGAGCAAGACCCAATTGAAATTCCGCTTGTACAAAACCCCATCTTTGTTCAGATAGAACACCATGGCCAACCTCCTCAAGGTCTTTTGGTCCTTTTTAGATGCTCCCTCAGGATACTCTTGGGTTTCCAGATAGCGCTTGATATCGTAATACCACGGCTTCTCATCATCAAGTGCTGTGTCAACAGCAAACACATAAGCCGGTCTATCCAGACGTCCCACCTCAACACTTGGGAACTGATTCCACCACTGCACCTTAATCAAGGCAGCTAGAGTAGCCAAAGCATCTGCCAAAGGATTCTCTTCTCTAGGCACATGATGCAACACTACCTTGGTGAAAAACGTCAACAATCTCCTCGTATAATCCCGGTATGGAATTAAATGAGATTGATGCATATACCATTTTCCGTTAACCTGATTCACAACCAAAGCTGAATCTCCATATATAACAAGGTTTTTGATTCGCAAATCAATCGCCTCCTCAATCCCCAAGATACAAGCTTCGTATTCAGCCACGTTGTTGGTGCATTCAAATGTTAGTCGGGCAGCAAAAGGAATGTGGGATCCTTTCGGCGTAACCAAAACAACACCAACACCGCTACCATTCACGTTAACGGCCCCATCAAACATCAGAATCCATTCGGATTCAGGGTCAGGCCCCTCCTCCGGGATTGGTTCCTCGCAATCTTTCGATTTGAGAAACATGATGTCCTCATCAGGGAATTCAAACTTCATCGGTTGATAATCCTCAATGGGTTGCTGGGCGAGGTAATCAGACAATACACTCCCCTTGATTGCTTTCTGAGATGTATACTGTATATCGTACTCTGTCAAAATCATCTGCCATCTCACAACCCGTCCGGTCAATGCTGGCTTCTCAAAAATGTACTTGATCGGATCCATCTTGGAAATCAACAAAGTGGTATGAACCAGCATATACTGTCTCAGTCGGCGAGCAACCCATACCAAAGCACAACAAGTTTTCTCGAGCAGCGAATATCTTGTTTCATAGTCGGTAAACTTTTTGCTAAGGTAGTATATGGCATGCTCTTTTCGACCAGACTCGTCATGCTGCCCCAATACACACCCCATAGACCCCTCGAGGACTATCAAGTACAGAATTAACGGTCGTCCCTCCATAGGAGGCATCAGAATCGGAGGCTCCTGCAAATATTCTTTTATCTTCTCAAATGTCGCTTGGCAATCATTATTCCACCTGACCGTTTGATCTTTTCTCAACAACTTGAATATGGGTTCGCATGTGGCTGTTAGATGAGATATGAACCGTGAAATGTAGTTCAATCTACCTAAGAAACCACGAACTTCTTTTTTTGTTCTTGGTTCAGGCATTTCTCTTATTGCTTTTACTTTAGCAGGATCAACCTCTATTCCTCTTTCGCTTACTATAAACCCCAGCAACTTACCGGACCGCACTCCGAAAGTGCACTTATTCGGATTCAACCTCAGTCTGAACTGTCTCAGCCGATCAAACAACTTGGCCAAATCTACCAAATGCCCCTCTTCTGTTTGGGACTTTGCTATCATGTCATCAACATAGCATTCGATTTCATGATGAATCATATCATGAAACAAAGTCACCATGGCTCTCTGATAAGTAGCACCGGCGTTCTTGAGACCAAATGGCATCACCTTATAGCAGAAAGTGCCCCACGGTGTGATGAACGTTGTTTTCTCCATATCATCTGGCAACATTTGTATTTGATTATAGCCAGAAAAGCCATCCATGAAGGAAAACACCGAGAACTGAGTTGTATTATCTACCAACACATCAATGTGAGGTAATGGGAAATCATCCTTCGGGCTAGCTCTGTTCAAATCCCGGTAGTCCACACACATTCTCACCTTCCCATCATTCTTCGGGACTGGCACAATGTTTGCGACCCAAGGCGGATAATTAGTGACAGCGAGGAACCTAGCATCCAACTGCTTCTGCACCTCCTCTTTAATTTTCATAGCCATCTCAGGCCGAGTTCTGCGCAACTTCTGCTTCACTGGAGGACAATCTACTCTCAACGGTAACTTGTGCACAATGATATTGGTATCCAACCCTGGCATATCTTGATAAGACCAGGCGAAGATATCAACATATTCTTTCAACAAGGCCACCATTCTGCTCTTGACACTCGCCTCCAAAGCAGCCCCCACTTTCACTTCCTTTCTGACCTCATCGGTACCCAAATTCACAACCTCAACTTGCTCCTCGTGCGGTTGAATCACCTTCTCCTCTTGTTTCAACAACCTGGCTAATTCCTCCGGAAGTTCACAATCTTCTTCGCCTTCTTCTTCGGCATGATAGATCGGATTGTCGAAGTCATATGAGGGTGTAACAGGATTGTTATCAATGAGATCCAGCGAATGACCGCATCTGCATGAATGTTGATTCATGCATTGCTTTAGAACCGGAGCGAAGCAAATTAAAAGGAAAATGAAAACATTGCCATTTTTATTTTTGTTTTTATTAAACTGCAAAAATAAATGAAAGACAGGGAACACCGCTTTTAATGAAAAACATCCTTTTATTAATGATGCAAAAATTGCAAAATGAAACACATGAGGTGGCCCTTACAATGAACCATTACGTTTCGGGCAAAACGTATGGCTTTCATGCAAATAAAATTGAAAAACAGGAAATATTACTCTTCACGTAGAGTGACAGTGATGATCTTTTCGGCCTTCCAGTTTTGGACTTCCATCCCTGGTACGCACGATTTTATCCATTGATCAATATCACAGTCACTGTTAACTTCTTCACCCACCATACAGATGTGATCTGGATCCAGCATTCCAGCACTGGTGAACGTGAACGGCGAACGACGTCCTCTGCCCTGTCCAGACGAGCCTCAGCCCGACTGATAACCAACCCCAAATCTGTCTTTCTTGGCGGCGATGTCCATCATCTTCCCCCAACCTGGAGCTTCTCCATTCTTCACCACCTCAGCAGCCTGCTTGTACGAAGAAATGGACGGCTTCTCCTCTTTAGCAAAAATAGCATTCTCCACCTTGACGGTTTCGAATGCTTGACTTGGTGTTTCGACAATTTCCCCGTCCATTTCCACGTATTTGAACGATGATAGGTGGCTGACGAAGATGTCTTCTTCCCCACAAACCGTGACGACCTGCCCGTCCCAGATGTACTTCAATTTCTGGTGCAAAGTCGAAGTTACTGCCCCAGCAGCATGTATCCATGGGCGACCCAACAAGCAACTGTATGCCGGCTGAATATCCATGACATAAAATACGGACTTAAACACCTCGGGCCCGATCTTCACCGGGAGCTCCACTTCCCCAAACACAGCCCGCTTCGAACCATCGAAAGCCCTAACTATCAGGTCTGTGGGCGTCAAGATCAACCCTTCACAGTCCAGCTTCGCCAAAGCCTTCTTTGGCAACACATTTAAAGAGGAGCCAGTATCAACCAACACGTGCGAGAGCACCGCTCCTTTACACTCCATAGCAATGTGTAAAGCCCGATTGTGATTCCGCCCATCCACTGTCAAATCCATATCAGTGAAACCCAGCCCATGGCTGGCATTAACGTTTGACACCACCATCTCCAACTGATTGATGGTTATCTCCTGGGGAACATAGGCTCTCTTCAGTATTTTCAGCAAAGCCTCCCTATGCCCCTCGGAGCTCAGCAATAAGGACAAGATTGAGATCTTGGATGGGGTCTGCTGCAGATGGTCAACAAGCTTATACTCTGACTTCTTGATGATCCTCAGAAATTCTTCAGCTTCATCATCAAGTTCTTTCTCCGACCCAACAGGCGCCGGTGTCACCACAGGAGTACCCTCATTTACCACCTGCTTCCCTCTTGCCCTGGCTAAAGCCTCGGCCTTATCTTTCTTTTCTCTTTCTCCCTCTCCACTCCTCAAAGCGTCAGGTGCAAACAACCTTCCACTGCGAGTGAAACCATTGGGTCCGACATTATCCACCTTTGAAACGGTGGTTTCACCTGCAGTCTGATCTTCCAACTTCTCCGCATTGCAATAGACTTCTCCACCATAATGCCATGGTACAGCATCGTCATTGTCATAAGGAATTGGCCCAGGTACCGTGATAGTAACTGGAGTCGCATTTGCCAGCGTTGACAAATCGACCGGATCGAAATAGATGGTTATGGTGGAGACATCCTCTTTCCCCAAATCCATCTTCTCAAATCTGAGGCTTCCCTCATCCATCAGCCTCTGGACAACCTCCCTCAATAAAACACATCCATCAGGAACAATGGTGCACGCAGCACAACAGTCATCACAGCCCGGGAAGACCCCATTTCTGAACAATTGCCTCTTGACCTCAGCCAACGGAGTCTTCAACTGTTCCACATTTATCAGGCCAACGGTTCTACCATCTTCAGAAATTGCATTCACCCCCATTTGACCATGTGCAGGCATGGGATTAGCATTCACATTTGGAGACGGAGCAAAATTGATGGCTTTAGAATCCACCAAGTCCTGGACAACATGCTTAAAAGCTTTACAATTTTCCACATTGTGTCCAGGAGCACCTGAGTGGAATTCGCACTTGGCGTTCTCATCAAAACTGGCCGACCTCTGATCAGGTCTCAACGGTGCCAACGTCCTCAGCTGGACCAAACCTAAGTCTTTCAACTTCTTCAACAAGAACGAGTAGGTTACAGGTGGCCTATCAAATTGACGATCAGCCATTCGTCCTCGCACCTGATACCCGGCCCTCTGCGGTCTCTGTTGAAATGGCTGTCGTTGTTGTTGCGGTTGTTGCTGTTGCTGTTGTTGATTATCAGCAGGAATGGTTACCGCAGCAGTGTGCTGGTAGTAACGATCCCTACTCTGTCCCCTCTGGGCATACACAGCACTTGTATCACCCTCCTTCTTGCGTTGGCCATTACCAAAGGGTTTCTTCGATCCAGACGACGAAGCACTACCCTGTATCTTTCCCAGCTTCAACCAGCTCTCTATTCTCTCCCCAACCACTACAATATCAGCAAAGTTGGTAACCGGGCATCCAACCATCCTTTCTGCAAATGTCCCCTGAAGGGTACCCATAAACAGATCAGACATTTCTCTATCCACCAACGGAGGTTGGACTCGGGCAGCCAGCTCCCTCCACCTCTATGCATATTCTTTAAAACCCTCATTAGGCTTCTGAGACATACCCTGCAATTGGGTACGGCTAGGCGCCATATCAGCATTAAATTGATACTGTTTAAAGAATGCATCCCCAAGATCCTGCCAGCTTTTAATATCAGATAACCTCAATTTGGTGTACCATTCCAAAGATCCCCCAGACAGGCTGTCCTGGAAGAAGTACATCCAAAGCTTTTGGTCCATTGTATAAGCAGAAATCTTTCGGACGAAGGCCTGGAGATGAGTTTTCGGGCAAGAACTCCCATTATACTTGTCAAACACAGGCGCTTTAAACTTTTGCGGGATCACAATCCCCTCAACCAGCCCCATGTTCGACATATTAACAACCCCCGGAGTAGCATAACTTTCAAGAGCCCTGATTTTCTCCGCCAACACCTGAATCTCTTTATTCGGGGGTTGGACGCCGTATTTCCCAAACTGTTCATTAAGCACGGAGAACTGATCTTCTTCTCTATCTTCTTCGGGCCCAAAGAAAGGAGGAAACAGACTGTCCTTCAGATTGTTACCCATCGGACCTGGTCCACCGTCTGTGGCAACACCGAAACCACCCCCATTATTAGTCACTACCCAGCAGTTGTCTTTTTTCTGAGATCTCCCCCATCCCTGGAACCACCAAGGCCATGGTTGGAGACACCCTCTAAATTGATACCACTGTTGGCAGCTGAAGCCCGCTCGAGCTTCTCCACTTTATCAGCAAGCGCTTTTTGCCCCACGACGAACCCTTGCATGACATTGATCAGTTCATTCATTTTCTCCTTCAGCTCGAGAAAATCTGCATTGGGTAGATCCATCAGCCTGGATGTGTTGCGTCTAGTAGGATATCTGTGCGGACGTGCTGCGTGCAAGGGAATGATTCTACGTGCGCGAGCAATGATTCCTGTAACAATCAAGCACGTTAGAAACTGACACCTGCAAAATAGAAGACAGGTTATTATGATTCATGCATGAATGCAATGTCTATCCATATGAGGAACACTCTGTCTTTCGATCCTGGTTTCATCGAGACAGATAATAATTTGACAGCAACATTCTGACATCAATCGTCTAGTTTTGCCATTCAGAGCAGGGATATATTATTTAGAAAAGATACCACCCAACCATGTGTGTGTGATGTGAGTGTGCACAGGAAAGCAAATAAAGCTCGAAGATCGATCACTGAATGAAAATAACCACTGTATATCAAAAGTGCACTACACGTGCAAGAGTCATACATCAGGCTGATACAAATCAAATACAATTCTCCAGAATCATAAAGAAAATAGAAGCAAGTGAATTTCGTCAACAGGCCTGACGGTAATCCAACACATGATAACAACAGTCTACACTAAAGGAGGTCCCCTAGAGGGCTCTGCATCATCAACCATCCTGGTAAACTTCACGGCGAACCTAAGCTCGGTGTTCTCCTGCTGTAATCTTCCTATTTCCTTCTGATGAATCTTCATCTGTCTGAAGTAATGATCCCTCTCAGCAAGATAGTGATCTCTCTCAGCAATAATCTTCGCTTTCTCAGCTTCCCAATCTATGGCAAGGACTTTGGCTCTGGCATCTCTCTGATTCTTCACAAGAATCTGTCTCCTCATCTCATCTTCAATATCCCTTAAAGCTCTAGCTAGCTTCTCCTTAGTGATGTCGTGCTCCTTTGTAGATGACTCCAAAGCTTGGCTGATTTTGCAATAATAAGCGGTGTCTATCTCAAAGCGCTTCACCTCAATGGCATGTCTCTTATCCTGATCTTCTATTCTCCCTTTAATTTCCTGATTAGCCATCTAAATCCTAGCAACACTCATCTCCAATTCAGTCTTCTCTGCCTGCAGCTGATCTCTGGCCTTCTTCATCTCAAGGAACTCTTCCATGCTGACAGAAGAACATGGCCCCTCAATCAATGGACACCAAGGATCACCCCCAGGAAATGGTAAATGTGTGAGCTCAATCCTCTTCCTAAGCCAATCATCAAATGGAGGAAAAGACCTGCTATTAACCTTACCAAAAGGAACCTTGCCCTTCCTCTGAATGTTACGCCATGCCCCGGAGACTTGCCTCAACTGTGACATATTACCCTCAGCCGGGAAGTAGAAAGACTCCTGAATCTCACACTCGAGAGGAGGAACCTCCATAGCAAACCCCATTTGTCTCCTAAGAAGCGTCGGGTTGTAATTAATGCAACCTTGAACTCCTATAAGAGGTACATTGGGAAAACTCCCACAACTGTAAATGAAGTTTCGTCCAGCCTTACCATTGTGAGTTCAAGCTATGTCCTTGGCCCGCAAACCCATCAACTTGGTCGCCCAATTAACCGTAGGATCAAGAGAAACAAAAGCACCTCTGGAAGGCAGATATCCCATGAACCACTTGTGCAACAGTTGAGCACAACATCTAATCAATCCCCCTCGCCTCTTCTCGTTCCGATTATGGACCGAGTAATAGACATCCCCAACCAAGGTAGGAATAGGGTTCCTCAGAGCAAACAACCTGATGGCATTAATATCCACAAAATTCTTCTGATTAGGGAACAGGATGGTCCCATAGATGCTCACAGCAATCAAAGCACAAACGGCCCTCCAATTACCCACAATAGCATGCTCCTTGGCTTTAGCCTCCAAGAAACTCAGATGGAAACCGGGAAACTTTCCCTTCTCCTTCAGACCCCCCTTGGTCACCTCTGGGCTCAAATAAAGAGCACGAGAGATCTCAGCAACATCAGGTTCCCCCTTAGTGACATAGAATGGAATCTGATCTCGGATCTGCATACCCAGGATGCTGGCATAGTCCTCCATCAAAGGCCCCAATAGGTAATCCGGGAACACAAAGCACCTCAAGCCCGGGTCATAAAACTGGAGAAAAGTGTGGATGGCACTCTTATCTGTATCAGTAAGCCTGAAAACCAACTTCATAATACCACCATAATCCTCACGGAACATTCCCACATGGTCAGGTGTAATCAATGCTATCATATCCTTCAACACATCAATCTCTGGGTCGAAGAAACTGTAGACAACGTCATCTTTCAAGCCGGGCCTCATGTCTGAAACAAATAAGTCTCTCAACCAGGATCTCGATCAAGAATGTCCCCTGCATATGGATAAGCATGAGTTAGATGCAGATAAATGCAAAATGTGAATGATGTTGATGTATGAATGTAATGCACTGTGCCATCCTCCAAGTCATCTGAACATCCACTGCACCGAGTTACGGCCTCTGAACTAATCACAACCATCTGAGGGACTGGGTAACCACAGATCCAACTCGGGGTTCCGAAATAAACGGAACGGAGGATATATCATCATCATCACCAGAAAGTCCTCTGAACAGATAACCACAAGACCCTCTGAACCAGCCCAGGGAATCCTGAAATAAACGGATCCCCACTGATAAATACCACGGACGGAACTCCGGCGTCTCGGAAATAAATCCATAAATCCGACTTATAAATAAGACCCTGATCAACGGCTGAACCATTAGTCACCATCAGAACATGCATCTGTAGGAATCAACCCTCCCCTCACAGGTAAATTCTAATCAGGTCATCCTAAGGCGGATAATGATCTCGACAATCGGGCAAAGATACTTAACGGGTTTGCCCTTTCGGGTGTGCCGCTGAAGCTCTCATAAGATCGTCAAAACCAAAGATCCGGGAAAGATCGGTCACCGAAGTCAACAGCCCTAAAGAGATAACCCAACCAAAGTGGAATACCCCACAAAGGAAGAGCTCACTCAGAAGAACCTCGTCCGGCTTGTGGTATGTCACGTCGCAACAACATGCTGATCCAACATGTGAGGAAACGTGAGACCACACTAATCCTAGGTGTATACTCGGGCCTAAGTTTTAGCCCCACTCAGAACACCCACCCCAAATCAGAGGAACCAACCTATACAGAATCCAGCATAATGATAATATGATGCATGCAAACATTTATGCAAATATATACACAATATAATAATCATAAATGCAACAAATAGAGCAGCACAAGCAACCTAAACTATCCTAGAGAGCGATAGGAGTGACTCGCTTAGGGAAGATGAACCAGCAGGAGGTCAACTTCTTTGTCCCCAGCAGAGTCGCCAGCTGTCGCATCCGCGAAAAACAACCGGCGGGAAATGGTAAACAAACAGAGCCGCCACCGTGCGTTATTTATCCCAAAGGAGGGAAAGGAAACGCTCGAAGTAAACCTGGAAAGGAAATGGTCTTACGACCGGAGATTGCAAGGATCGGGAGTCGGTTACGCAAGGGGAAGGTATTAGCACCCCTCACGTCCGTCGTACTCGACGGGATCCACGCTCAAAAGAGTAGAATAAGGTTGCTAAATAACTGCTCAAAAGAATGCACACACACTGGAATCAAACACAGAAAGATGACGGAAGCGTACTCGGCAGGATGTCGCATCCTGGGCCTACGTAGTTTGTCAGAAACAAACATCAGAGTCGACGTAGTTCGGGGAAAGGGGAAACGGGCTTGCTAGGATATCGCATCCTATGCCTACGTATCTCATCTGGAATGAGAATCAGAGCTACCGTAGTTCGGCTAACGCACGCCGAAACAAAACACACGCACAGACGCTGAGACGTCAAAACAAACACACAAATGGAAACAGACTGCCAATGGCTGGTCTTACGTCCGACTCCAAACAAAAAACACAGACAAGGAAACCGAATGCCAATCGCTGGACTTACATCAGACTTCACACACAAACACAAACAGGAAACCGACTGCCAATCACTGGACTTATGTCAGACTCCAAGCAAACAACCACACACAGGAAACCGACTGCCAATCGCTGGACTTATGTCAGACTCCAAACACACAAAAAAAAAAGGAAAAGGGTGCCCGGAGAGATCTCGCACGATCTCCTGCCTACGTACCTCATCTGGTATGAGGATCAGGGCAACATAGTTCCCCTTAACAGGGGAGAAACTTTCTCCTAACCAGAGACCTGGGAATAACAAACTAAAAGGGAGACTGACTCGAGCCTAATAGTTGTCATGCAATCCACAATAGTCCTAGGTTGAGGTATCTGAATCAAAATCTAACTCGCACAGGCAGCAAGTCAACAACACAGCAAGTAAGCAAACGGGTGAACAGGTATCACACACTATATGCAAACAAGAAGGCTCACACAGCATGGCTGGGCTTTAGTCAAGGGGTCATGTCAACCTCGACAAACAAGCCAACTGAAATGGGGTGTTTTTTCCTCTTAACTCTAACATTGAGAGTTAGAGTGAAGCAGATGAAATGGGAAGTGAGGGTAAGACCTCACAGCTCTTATCCCTGGCCTGGGAGAGCTTCAAACAATGAAAGTGTGGGAGTCCAGAATCAGGAACTCTACTCCACATAACTGACACAACAAGATCTTGGGTTCTTATTCAAAGTGCATCAACACATGGTGTGAGCAAGATGAAAGACACAACTGAATAGCAGGGGATGGATTGCACATCCCTTTTATCTGCCAATGCCTCTTCACTTAGGAGGTCTTTATATGTACAAGGCACAAAAGTAAACAACCACAAACATTGCCTCTTAAGGAGGGCTTCAGACAGGTGCCTGCCAAAGTAACATGACAGATCTTCCAGACTACATGAAGTCAGAGGTCATTACCTAGGTGGTATGCCAACCACAAGCAAAGCAAAGCACAGTTCAAATGAACTTAAAGCAACTTAGGTACCTGTGTAAACAACTAAACATATCAGTACAGTATTCAGACAATCAGACAACAGTCAATCCACAAACAGACAATCCCAATGTACAACATATAAGCCATAAGGCAAACTCAAGTGAATTATCATCAACCTACAAAACAATCAAATGTTAGCAATCAATAGCAAATATCAACATTCAAATGGTGAAGCAACATCAACCATGGAGATTATATGCTTGGTCCTGAAATTCAAAGCTCACATGTAAGTACAAACCACTAGGTCAAAGTATAGGGTCAAAGGTGAAGAAAAAATTCAAAACAGGAGCTGAAATTCAACACAATGCAACTTCAAACACATATTAACATGTCCTAAAAAGGACCAAGTCAAAATCATCAAGCAAGTCCATGTAATAAGCAAGGGAAGTCAAAGACAATTTCAAAGCATACATTTGGACATTGAGAATGAAAATTCCCAATCAAAACAGAAATGATTCAAACAATTTTGGAAAAAATCATGAGCATTCAACACATCCAACATGATCATCATACGAAAAATCAGAAGCATTAGAGGTCATTTGATATGGAAATTAAATGGCACAAGTTGAACAACCAAATGTGTGACACAAATTGTCACACCATACAAACATGTGCATAAAACAGAAATGGCAAATGAGAAAAATACCAAACCAAGCCTAAAACATTCATCAATATGTCAAGAATCATCATGCAAAATTTCATGTCCATTGGATTAAAATCAAGCATTTCACAATAGAAAGAATGGAGCAAGCTCACAAATGTACACATGATCACAAAGTCTAGCACAATCCAAAATCCAGCCATGCACAACTTCAAAATTCAACATCATCAAATTCTAGACATTCTAAGGAACAAGTAGCAAAAAACCAGGCATTTTTTGGAGTGTTTTTCAATTTGTTATGGATTTTTAAAGTTGGAAGAAAAAAATTAAAATGAAAATGGACACATGTACATGAATTTGGAGGGAAATGTAAAATGGAGAATTAATTTTGAATATGTGAGGCACGCTGGGATCGAACCGTGTAGCCATTTGAAATGTGAAGCGCGCCTGGACTAAAACACGGTCGTTTTGCCAATGTACAGGGAACCCTAGCGCACAACCAGCGACGGACATCAACCGACGCAAAGCGGACGCTACGATGAAGATCTTCATCTTCCTCACGAAGATGAAGATGAACAGTACACGTTGAAAAATATTTTTTCCAGATTTTCCAGAATCTTCCAGAATTTCACAAAAATTATATCATCATGAAGCTCTTTCAATGGTGATTATAGATCAACTAATAACTAAGCTCAATTCAACATGATCAAAGAGAAACGATGAGAAACATTTTTGAATGCAAAACTTCAAACACACATAATTCACTCAATAATGCATCATTTCATGTGATTTTTAGCTCAGAATCATCAGTGTTAAAAGATCTACACAAATATGTACATAGATTTGAGGATTATGAAGGTCGAAAAACTCACCTCTTGAAGAGCAGCTCTTGAAAACGCACGATTTAAGGCCTTGCAATGATCCAAATCCAATCCAGAATACTTGTAATGATGTTTGATAAAGAAATTGAAGCTTGGAAACGTGTAGATCTAGCTCAATTTGCATTTGCCATTTTTGAGTTCTTGAGCTTCACATGCACAATTCTGGTCCAAACTTGATGATCCAAGGCTTGACCTATGCTAAATCAACACTAGAGAACCAGAATATGGAAGAAGATTCAAGGCTTATGTGAGAAAATTTTGAATTAAGATTGAGAGAAAATTTTGGAGGGAGAGAAAATTTTGAGATCTAGATCTAGCATTCTCTCAAATTCTGTTACAATTATCTATATATATGCTGTGCTAATCCACTCTTAATCAATATTAAGCAAAGTTAAGTTGAAATTAAGTGAAAACAAGGTGTATGGCAAAAATTGAAAATTTGCATGGTACATGTAGTAAATGGACGTGAACAGTGCCATGTGCTTGATCAAAGTCACTCAAAATCATTTTTTAAACACATTGACAATGGCAAAAAGTTCTCATGATGCACCAATTTTAAATTTATGATTTTCCCTCCAAAATCTTCATGAATAAGCAAATGATCATATGTTCAAATTTCATGCAATGTGATATATGTTTTGGAAACTACATGTCATGAGAAGCAAAATGCAAAAAGAACCACCAAATTTGGAGTTATAAATCAAAAGTTATGGCCATTTGAAGTTCCATGCATCCTTGGCAATGATTTGATCATATCTCCTCAACCATTCATCATAAATTCATGATCTTGGACTTTTTGGAAATGGGAGAGAGAGATCGTCAACTTTCATGTTGCACAAAATTTCATTTGAAGCTTCTTTTATGATGTAAAATCAAGTTGCATTTGGACCAAAATCTTTCCATTTTTGGTAACTTGAAATTATAGGTCACTTTCCATTTTTGGAAACTTTTGCACAGACCTCAAATTCTTCAATATACATGTTTGTAATGACAAATGAACCTCTTTTGAACATGAATGAGATGTTGAAACTCATTTCTCCACCTCCTAGCCCTCAATTGACTTTCTGTTGACTTTCTGGTTGACAGATGACTTAGAAATGCCCTGATCAGCCTGAGCCTTAACCACTTGAGGAATTGGCTCCAAAATGAACCCCTAGCTCTTGTAAGCTCCGCATAATAATCATATGATCCTCATCCAAGCAAATAAACCCCATCTCCTTGAGGAACCCTGACTGGTAGAATGCAACTGATTAGGGTTGACCAGAGGTCAAAACCCTAATCCCAAAGAATCTGAGCCTAAACAATGAGCCCCTTGAGGATGACATAACCATGATGATGATGATGTACCCTTGCCAATAAGATAATGCTCAAACTCCTTGAAGGACCAAGAAACCCTAATTGAAGCACAAACCTCAGATGATTAGTGATCAATTTATGAGACCCCCAAGCTTGCATCTCTCAACCTCTCCATCTTTTGAGAAAGACTTAGGAGGATGACTTGTCTATTTTCACATGATATGCAATATGCAATGACTAATGTCCTACAAAATGAAATGCAATATGCTAAGCTAGTCCCAAGAGAGGAGGGCAAATTTTGAGGTGTTACAATATGCTGCAAGATTGTTTCAGTTGACATACTGATTGTCATGGTAACTAATATGGTTGTAGCTGCTATAAAAAGAAACTGGATTATGCAGGATTTTTCCAAATGTCAGACCCGATGTCTTGACATCTTATACACAGAACATTCAGTATGAATGTCTGGTGTTTTGTGATTGCACAATTGGTGGCAATCATTGGTTGATTGAAGATATGGCTAGCTGGCGCATTCTTTCAAGGATATCAACCAGATTTGTTTATTTTCCAAGGAGATCTTTACAGCTGATATGAAAAGATTTGATTGGAAAATATATCTAGGGTTTTCAAGGTGTCCATTACTTCTATAAAAAGGGACTTAGAAAACCTGATTGTACACACAACCAAGACTGAGCGAAATTTAGAGAGAGAGCTAGGGTTTGTGTCTGTAGGTCATTCAAGTCATCCATTGATGATTGAATTGGACTGATTTGTCTTCTTGATCAAAGCTTTGAAGCAAGATCAAGAGTGTGTCTTCTTGATTGAAACTGTGAAGTAAAATCAAGAATATTGTAATTGGACAGTATTTTCTTTTCACAAGGGATTGTTGTTTAAAATCACGGGTGTGTGATTGTAAGGGAAGTGAGTGGGTTCTCATATCTAAGAGTGCTTAGGTAGAAATTGCACGGGTAGAGATTAGGTGAGAAAGACTGTAACTTGGTGAAGTGTACGGATAGTCTTTGAACAAATTCTATTTTAGTGGATTTCCTTCCTGGCTTGGTAGCCCCCAGACGTAGGTGAGTTGCACCGAACTGGGTTAACAATTGCTCGTGTTATTTGCTTTATCATTCTGTTTTTGTTTATCCATTGTTTATAACCAGATATCAGTGTCGTAACATTATCTTCGACATCTTATATCTGATACCAGAATTTCAATTGGTATTAGAGCAGGCATCCTGCTCTGGTTCTGGGTGAGATCTAGGGGCAATACTTTCTGGTACAATGGAGAGAGATGGAGGATCTGTTCATAGGCCACCAATTTTGGATGGTTCTAACTATGACTATTGGAAACCTAGAATGGTAGCTTTTTTTAAAATCCCTTGATAACAAGGCTTGGAAAGTTGTGCTAACAGGTTGGGTGCATCCTGTCATTACTAAAGAAGGAGTAGCCACCACTGAGAAGAAGCTTGAAGAACAATGGTCCAAGGAGGAGGAGGATCTTGCTCTTGGAAATTCTAAAGCTTTGAATGCCATCTTCAATGGAGTGGACAAGAATATTTTCAGGCTGATAAATAACTGTGAAATAGCCAAAGAGGCTTGGGACACTCTCAAGACCACTCATGAAGGCACATCTAGGGTAAAGATGTCGAGACTTCAGCTGCTCACCTCCAAGTTTGAAAACTTAAGAATGAAAGAAGATGAAAATATTCAAGAATTTTACATGAGCACTCTTGAAATTGCCAATGCCTCTGGAGCCTTGGGCGAGAAGATGTCAGATGAAAAGCTTGTAAGAAAAATATTAAGATCACTCCCTAAGAGATTTTCTATGAAAGTCACAGCCATAAAAGAATCTCAAGACATCTCAAATATGAGAGTGGATGAGCTAATTGGGTCCCTCCAAACATTTGAGATGGGAATATGTGATGGAGCGGAAAAGAAGGCCAAGAGCATAGCATTTATGTCAAACACCGAAGAGGAAGATGAGGTAGATGGTCACGACATTGATGGAGACCTGGCAAATGAGATAGCAATGCTGGGAAGACAGTTCAACAGACTAATGAAAAAGGTAGACGTCAGAGCTAAGGGCAATGTCAAAAACATCACATCTGACATCAATAAATCCAACAGCTTTGGTAAGACCACAAAGTCTGAAGAGAAGTCCAAAGAAGTTCAGTGCTATGAGTGTAATGGATATGGTCATATTAAAACTGAATATGGGACCTACCTTAGGAAACAAAAGAGGAGCCTTGTAGCCTCTTGGTCCGATGGAAGTGAAACTGAAGAAGCCACAAATCATGTGAATGCTTTGACAGGAAGATGGGGGTCTGAGGAAGAGTCAATGGATGATGAAAGATCCGTTGAAGAGCTGGACACTACCTACAAAGAGTTGTGCCACAGAAGGGCAGGAGTGTGCAGACAGGTTGAAAGACAGAAGCAAGTGATAGCTCAGCTGAAAAATGAGAAGAAAGAGTATATGGAAACCATCTCAAAATTGGAAACTGAGGCTGTATTCTTGAATTCCAAATTAGATAAGATGACTAAGTATGTAAAAATGCTTAACAATGGATCTGCCACCCTAGACAAGATTCTCCAGACTGGGCAAATAACTGGAAACAAATCTGGCATTGGATTCAAGGCTGAGTGCAGTTGCAAATCAAAATCCAAACCTACGAGCAGCCATAGTAAAAACAAACCTGAGATGTCACATCAGATGTCACAACAGCAGAAAGGGAACCATCAAAGATGGAAATGCCAATACTGTGGAAAATTTGGCCACCTGAAGCCCTTCTGTTATAAGCTACATAGCTATCCTGGTCCTTTTCAATCTCAACACCAATCTAGGACCAACCATCACAAGACTGTCAGCAGAAAGCAATGGGCTATTAAGACAAAGGTCACAAGTCTAATAGCCCACACCTCCCTCAGAGTCTCAGCCAAAGAAGATTGGTATTTTGACAATGGGTGCTCCAGACATATGACTGGGAACAAAAACCTGCTGACTGAACTTCATCCTCATGCCATGATTTATGTTACATTTGGTGATGGTGCAAAAGGTGAAATCAAGGGAATGGGTAGGCTGGATTGCCCTGGAGTCCCTGACCTTGATGATGTTCTACTTGTTAAGGGATTAACTGCTAATCTTATAAGCATCAGTCAACTATGTGATCAAGGTCTTAATGTAAACTTCACAAAAACTGAATGTCTGATTACTAACGAAGAAAATAAAGTAATCATGAAGGGAGTTAGGTCCAAAGACAACTGCTACATGTGGAGCTCTCTGTAGCACCTCAAATTTGCACCCTACCATTGTTTACATTCATTTCATATTAGGTCATAACATAACATAGGCCACTGCATAACATTGCATTGTCCATTTGCCCAAGTGCAAGCTCAATTGATGGATTGGGTCAGACTGATCAGGAGAATCAGCCAATCAAGCAAGTGAGTGCCATTTTCATTGGGACAAGGCCCTAGGGTTGATTTATCAAGCTCATATGGTCTAAGGATCATTTTGAAGTGGCTTGGCCAAAGATTGGATGCTCAGAAGTCATCATTCATTGTTCAGTCAACCAGAAACCCTAGAAAGTCAACTGTGACCAACTGTGGCTGTTTTTTTTCTTTTGGATTGGAAGGGGTGAGATGGTTTGAAAGGTTTCATTCATCTCAAAACTTGCCCTCCTCTTCTTTCAAAAAAAAAAAAAAAAAAAAAAAAAAAAAAAAAAAAAAAAAAAAAAATTTTGAGCTGACCTATGGTCGACCATAGGGGTCAGCGCATAGACCACGGGTCAGCGCATAGCAGGCTATGGTCGACCATAAGGGTCAGCGCATAGGCCTCGGGTCGACGCATAGCAGCCTATGGTCGACGCATAGCAGCCTATGGTCGACGCATAGCAGGCTATGAGTCGACCGCTCGCGCGAAAACTCAGTTTTCTGGGTCTTTTCCACTGTGTAAAGCTGTTTTTTGGTGGTTAAGTTGATTATTTTCCAAATTTTGTTCACACAGCTCATTTTTCACTAATTTCACTTCATTTTAGCTAATGATTGTGGTTAATCACGGATTAAGGTGAAGTATATAAACCTAATCACAATCTAATCATAACAGAATTACACACTTCCCAAAATCAGATCAAAATTCATCAAATTCTCCAAGAACCTCTCAAGAACACTTCACACTCAAATTCATCAAACTTCTTCAACTCTTGCTCAAATGCGAAAATTCTTGTTGTGTTGATCTTGATTCATCATCATCTCCATCTGTTTTTGGATCTCAACATCAAATTCGCACCAAAACTCAACTGTCCAAGTTTGCATCATTCATGGTGAATTGCGATTTGGAGCATTAGGAGCTATTGCAATCGAACCTGAACGCATCGATCGCCTCACACATCATCTTTCTTCGACTGTTTGTGGAAATCGGAGCTCAAGAACACCAATTTCATCACTGTCATCTCCAGGTGTGTGAATTTCGAATCTCACGAATTGCTTAATTGTTATGTGCATTTGAAAGTTCATTACATGTAGATTGTAATGCTAGGCTTGGTTTGTGAAACGATGAACTATAAGTTGAGGAATCTGAACTCAAAGCTTTGAATGTGAAACTTTATTCGATCGATCCGTGAGCTGTGTTAGGATTTAGGTGGAATTAGTTACATAGTTGAGATGTACATGGTGAGACGATTTCAACGGATATTAGTTTGTGCAATTTGGTGATGAAATGATTGAAACCTAGTTTGGACATGGAGGAGTGTGTACCGCGCGAAGAAGAAGATAATTTTCTGGAATTGTTTACTGTTTGATCCACCTTTGCGCTTGAATTTTTGAATTACATGTTTACCGCGTCACTGTTCACCACAATTACGGATATGCCACTGTGAATTCCATTTAATTCATATTAATTCATAAAAATCTAAAAAATACATGTGACCTTAAAAAATTCATATAAAATTATAGAAAAATCACAAAAATGCAAAAATAATTTTGTTGACTTGGTGTTTGACTGTAGATGATTTTTGACCTATTGGTCAAAGTTGTGCTTGGAATATTTTGCATTTGACCTAGGGTTTATTCCACATGTACATAATTTGATACCTTTGAATGATTTGATCATGAAATCCTCATTTTGTATGATAAATAGCTGAAAATTTTTGTGTTGAATGTTGACTGGATGAGGTTTATTTCCATGTAAATTTCATGAATTTATGTTACCTGGCCTTTGAGTTACAATTTTTCAAACTTAGGTGTGACAATTGGTGTCACACCTCTTGATGCCAATTTGTTGGATTTTTTAGCATGACCTATCCTTGTTAGAATTGATTGAAATTTGGTATGGATGCTCATTAACATGTTAGGATCCTTTGGTAATTTTTGTGGAATTGTTCATTGTATTTTCTAATTGATCATGATTTTTCATTTCTGGTGGTTGAATTGGCAAATCCATGTGACCTAGGTTGATAGAATCATTGTGAAATGCTCATAGTGTTTTGGATATTCATGAAATTTGATATGCTAGTAGAAGACACATGTTAGGACCTCCCTGTTTTGGTCTCATCCATTTCTTTGTTGTTTTCATTGAATTATGAATTTTTGAAGTGGAAGTATGTGTTGATGTTGTGATTTGGAGCCTATAATCGTGCCTGTTTTTGTTGATTTTCATTGACATGGTTCCATTTGCCCAATTAAGATGAAATTTGGTGTGCCATACCTGGATTAGGTCCTGTTTAGGTGTAATTTATTTGAGAATTTTTGGATTTGTTTTGGTATGAATTTGAATGCAATAGTTCTGTTTGTATGATTGATGTTTCATTTGAGCCAATTTGCCTTATTTTGTGCATAGCATGAGCATAATGAATGATATAAACATGAGACCAATGATGTTTGCTCTTGTTTGACTTCAATTTGAGATTGGTTTGTGAATGCCTTGCTGTTTAAGGATTTTTTCTTGTTTTGGACCCTAGGCTTGGCCTAGTGGTCTAGTTGCTAATATTTGCTTGGTTTTTCAGGATCAAAAGCATAAGGCACATGGAGAATGATCCAAATCAATTTTTATTGATGTTGTTGATGTTTGTACACTAACATAACATTGTTTTGTAGGTTTTGAAGCTTGGGCTTAAGCTTTGAGCTTGCTTTGTTGTGCATTGCTTTGTATGGTTTGATTGATTGAACACTTGCTGTTTGGTTTTGTCTGTCTGAGTACTAACTGTGTTGGATTGTTTCCAGGTACTTTAGTTGCTCAGTTCCTTGTGAACTTTTGCTTTGCGTTGCTTAAGCAACTTGCGTTGAGGTAGGTCCTCTTGACTTCATGTAGTCTGGAGACCCGGCTGTTACCGGGCCGGGCAAATAAATGTCTGAAGTCCTCCTTAAGAGGCAATGCTTGTGTATGTTTATATTTGTCCCAAGCAGGAAAAGTCCTCATTTGAGGCAATTGGTGGAAGGTAGGGATAAGCAATCTATCCCCCACTATTCTATGAGTCTTCTCCTTGCTCCCATTACATGGTTGTAGCATTGAGATCCAAGCCCAAGATCTTGTACATTGTACAGTCGAGTCTATGTCCTGAGCGTAGAAGGGTCCCCCCATTCTGGACCCACGCTCCCTTGTCTGATGCTCTCTCTGACTTGAGATAGAAGCAATGAGGCACGCCCCTCATCACCTTTCATCTAGCTTCACCTTAGCCCCTCAATGGCAAGGTTAAGAGCTAACCTGACCCCGATACAGAGGCTTGTTTGTTGAGGTTGATATGACCCCTCGACTAAAGCCTAGCCTTGATGTTTGAGCCCCTTGCTGGTGTGTTTATTTCATGCTGTATATGTTTGTGTGGTGTGATTGTATCCCCTAGGTTTGCTAGACTCCGCGTAGTCTCGTTTGCATGACGATTAAGGTAGCACGGTTCCTTCGTATAGGACCTCCTTTCTTGCTTGAGCTTTCCTGAAACACCAACAAACATTGTCCCCTCTTAAGGATACGTCCACTCCTTCTACTACAGGTGAGTAAGTCTCCAAAGGTCGAGCATCTGGTAGATTGCGTAGTGATGTTGTCCACTTAAAAAACACAAACCAACAGGAATAGTTTAGCCGAACTACGGCAACTCTGATTCTCATGTTCAGGTGAGATACGTAGGCACGAGATGCGATGTCTTGTCGAGTTTGACTAACAACTAACACTAATTCTTTTCTCTCGCCCTCGTTGCGATTGAGACCTCCCCTTTCTCTTGCCCTAGTTGCAATCGAGACCCTTCTTCTTGTTGCATGTTGTTGTGTGTTTTGGGTTCGGATGCTGACATAATTCCATCAATTGGTTGTCGGGCTCCATGTTTGCCCTTTTGAGTGTGTTTTGGGTTCGGATGCCGACATAATCCCATCAATTGGTTGTCGGGCTCCATGTTTGCCCTTGTGTGTGTTTTGGTTCGGATGCTGATGTAAGTCCAGTGATTGGCAGTCGGGCTCCACGTTTGCCTTTGCCTGTGTTTGTTTGTGTGCGTGTTAGCCGAGCTACGGATGCTCTGATTCTCCTTCGTCCAAAGGAGATACGTATGCATAGGATGCGATATCCTAGCGAGCATGTGTCGTTTCCCCAGTCCGAACTACTTTGACTCTGATGTCTATGCTTGATAGACTAAGTAGGCCCAGGATACGATATCCTGCCGAGTCAGTCTTGTCTGTTTTCTTGCGTCTCTTTCAGCCAGTGTGTGTGTGTGTGAGCAGTGTTTTTAGCAACCATTTTCCTTCCTATTGTGCGTGGATCCCGTCGAGTACGACGGATGCGTAGGGGTGCTAATACCTTCCCTTCGCATAACCGACTCCCGATCCCATTCTCTTTGGTCGCGAGACCACGCTTTTTCCAGGTTTACTTCGAGCGTTTCCTTTCCCTCTTTTGGGATAAATAACGCACGGTGGCGGCTCTGTTGTTCTTGTTTTCCGCCGGTTTTTCGCGTAATGCGACAGCTGGCGACTCTGCTGGGGATGAACAGAGAAGTTGACCTGTGCTGGTCCTTCTTCCCTAAGCGAGTCTCTCCTAGCGCTCTCTAGGTTAGGGCTTTGGTTGCTTTATGCTGTTATTTATTGCATTCATTTCATTTATTGTTTGCATTCAATGTGTGCATTAATGTTTGCATTCATTCATTTCATCTGCTGTGCTGGCTGTGTTTCTCTGCTTGGGGGTGGGAAGTACTTGAGGTAAAAGGCCCAATACCCAGGCTATGAGTGCAATCTAGGAAACCTAGGAATAGAGTGATTCATGGGAAGCGGGTGGTATGGCGCCACTTAGCGGAACATTGATATCACGAGCAGTTCAGACCCTGGTGGGGTATCATCGTTACATACTTCGGGTGTGTATATGATGGTATTCTGCGAAAGGTTATTTATGCTGCGTTTCTCTTGACCTTACCCTGGCCTAGATGACACCCGTGAGTGGGGAGGGAATGATCATTCTAACAGGTACAGATGGTGACTGTTGGTGACTGGTTGATGACTGTTGGTGACTCAGTGTATTCCGGTTGGTGACTCAGTTTCTCAGATTGGGTTCAGACAACAGTTGACCAGTTGACTTTGGGTTCAGATGATTTGTGATCAGAATTCAGGCCGAAGTTTTGATCCTGTGTTCAGAGATGCACAGCTTGCCAGTCGTGTCTGCATCATGTGCATCATAGCATGTTTATTTCTCGAAAGAAATGCAAAAAAAAATGAAAATGAAAAAAAATGAAAAAAAAGAAAAAGAGAAAAAACTAATCCTTGCATGCATATCATTTCTCAGGTACATTCCAGAGCTTGGTTCATTGATAGAGATGGCAACAGTTCCCGAGCCAAAGCGGAAGACTTGTTCCTATAGCTTTCACCGCGAGCCTTTGACATCTCTGATTGAGTTGAGTAGTCTTGTGACCAGTGATCATCTGAAGGGGTTCATTGACCAGTATGGGGATATTCTGACTCTGTTGAAGATGGTAGTTGACCCAGTGCCGTTACAGACGCTTCTTCAGTTTTACGACCCAGAGCTTCGGTGTTTCACTTTCCAGGACTATCAGTTGGCGCCTACTCTCGAGGAGTACTCCATTCTGTTGGGTGTCCCTATTCAGCATCAGGTTCCTTTCCTGGACGTCCCGAAGGAAGTTGACTTCAGGGTTGTTGCTAGGGCTTTACATCTGAGTATCCGAGAGATCGGTGATAGTTGGAAGACCAGTGGGGATGCTGTTGGATTGCCTTTGAAGTTTCTGCTGAGAGTTGCTAAAGGAGAAGCAGAGAAGGGGAATTGGGGATCTTTTCATGCCCAGCTTGCTGTTATGATCTATGGGATTGTCCTGTTTCCTAGTATGCCCAACTTTGTTGACTACGCTGCAATCAGTATCTTCATCCGAAGGAATCCAGTCCCAACCCTCTTAGCAGATACTTACTATGCCATCCACAGTAGGCATGGTAAGGGTGGAGCCATTAGGTGTTGTCTACCTCTCCTGTTCAAATGGTACATGTCTCTTCTGCCAGCCAGTGGACCATTTGTGGATACCCAGAGCACTCTTAAGTGGACTCAGAGGGTCATGTCGCTTACTTCCTACGACATCAGGTGGCAGTCGTACCGGATGGATGTGAAGGACGTCATCATAAGTTGTGGTGAATTCCGGAGCGTGCCACTCATAGGGACCAAAGGTTGCATCAACTACAACCCAGTTCTTTCTCTTCGCCAGCTAGGGTTTGTTATGAGTGAAAGACCGCTCGAAGCTGAGGTAGCTGAGAGTTTTTGTTTTGAGAAGAAGGATGACCCTGCTAAGTTGGAGCAGATAGGGAAAGCCTGGAGAGATGTGGGAGTGAAGGATGGATCCGTCTTGGGGAAGAAGTTTGCCATTGCGATGCCCGATTACACCGATTGGGTAAAGAAGAGAGTGGAAACTTTATTGCTGCCCTATGACAGGATGAGTCCGTTGCAAGTGCAACCACCCTTGATTCTTGCTGACACTGTGCCTGCTGAGCAGTACAAGCAAGCTTTGATGGAGAGCCGTCGCCTGAAGGAGAAAGAGCAAGATGCCCAGATGGAGTTGTACCAAGCCAAAACTGAAAAGTTGAACCTGTCTCATCAACTCAGAGACATCCAGAGTGCAGGTGTTGGGGGAGTAAGGAGTAAGAAGAGATCTTATTCGGAGATGGAGACCTTGTTAGATGCAGAGCACAGAGAGTGTTTGAGATTGCAGAGGGCTGAGGCCGGTTATCTGAAGAAGATCAGAGACTTGGAGAAGCAACTCAGTGACAAAGATATCCAGTTGAAGAAAGAAGTCGACCAGAGACTTGCATCAGAGACCCAGCTTGGGGCAGAGGTTATGGAGCTTAGAAGACAGTTGAAGGAGAAGATCACTCCCTTACCAGAATGTTCAGAGTGTGAACTGTTGATAGACCAGTGTCACTACTTGAAGACGCTCATTCCTGGAAGTAGCTTGTCTTAGCTTGTATTTCCTGATGTTATGTTGCGAATCACCCCCAGGCTTGTTGGGTGGGATTCATTTGTTGTACTTTGTTGGATATTTGGATCTCTGTTGTATGATCCAGTCACTCGTTTATAGATGAGATTTTTTGATTTCTCTTTGCTCAGCACCCTGTGGTATGATGTCTCTGTATCTCCCTGTTGCTTTTGTTTGTTGCAGGTTGTCATTTCTTGAGATGAATCAGGCTCTTTGAATGCCTGAGGAATGATCATTATCATGTGCATCATATGCATTAGCATCATACTCATAACATTTGCATAACAGGTGTTCTTAAGCCGACTTCTCACTCGGGTTCCTGTGTCAGGCAGGATAGCTGATCAGCGACCACACCGGTACTCCACAAGACTCAATCAGCGAAGAAGCATGGATCAGGTTCAGGCTGAGATGGCTGAGATGAGGGCGAACATGGCCCAATTCTTGACGATGATGCAAGGGGTTGCTCAGGGTCAGGAGGAGCTCCGTGCTTTGGTTCAGAGACAGGAAACGGTTATTCAGGCGTCTAACCATGGTTCACCTATTGCTCCACCTGGTTTCGAAAATGCCAACGTTGCTGCTGCTCCTGTTTATGGTTACGCCACTGGAGAAGAACTCAGGGGTATAAGGGTTGATGGTCAGCCTCTTGCTGCAGAGGTTAATGCCAGAGCTACCAGGGCTCCGGCGCGTCATCCAGCTCCTTTTGTTGATAGACAAGAGGACATGTTCACAATGATGGGTGAGGACGAGGGTGATGTTGCTAGAAATGAAGATAGGGATCGTAAGGTCGATGCCCTGGCTGAGAAAATTAGGGCGATGGAATGCCAGAACTCTCTTGGGTTCGATGTCACGAATATGGGGTTGGTCGAAGGTCTGAGGATTCCCCACAAATTCAAAGCGCCCACCTTTGACAAGTACAACGGTACTTCTTGCCCTCGCACCCACGTGCAGGCCTACTATCGGAAGATCTCGGCATATACAGATGACGAGAAAATGTGGATGTACTTCTTTCAAGATAGCCTATCTGGGGCATCTCTGGATTGGTACATGGAACTCAAGCGAGATTCTATCCGATGTTGGAGGGATCTGGGAGAAGCTTTTCTCAGACAATATAAACACAATATGGATATGGCACCGAGCAGGACTCAGCTGCAGAGTCTGTGCCAGAAGAATAATGAAAGCTTCAAAGAATACGCCCAGAGGTGGCGTGAGCTTGCTGCCAGAGTTCAACCCCCTATGCTGGAGAGGGAGTTGACTGACATGTTCATCGGCACACTGCAGGGAGTGTTCATGGACCGAATGGGGAGTTGCCCATTCGGAAGCTTTTCTGATGTTGTTATTTGCGGTGAAAGGACCGAGAGCTTGATCAAGGCTGGAAAGATCAACGATGCGGGTTCCTCTTCATCAAAGAAACCTTTCTCTGGGGCACCTCGCCGTAGAGAAGGTGAAACCAGTGCTGTTCAGCATCGCCGGGGGCCGAACAGAAATCAGCATCAATATAGACAGGTTGCTGCAGTGACCATCCCTGCACCGCAACAACGTCCACCTCCTCAACAACCAAGACAACAACAACAACAGCAACAACGTCCTTATCAGCCGAGGCAGAGGCTGCAACCGGATAGAAGGTTTGACCCGTTGCCTATGTCATATGCTGAGCTTCTACCCGAGTTGCTCAGATTGGGTTTCGTGGAGTTGAGAACTATGGCTCCACCAACTGTCTTGCCACCTGGGTATGACGCAAATGTCCGGTGCGATTTCCATTCTGGAGCACCCGGGCATAGTATTGAGAAATGTCGGGCTTTTCAGCATAAAGTCCAAGATCTGATCGACTCTAAGGCGATCAATTTCTCCCCTGTGCCGAATGTTGTTAACAATCCCATGCCCGCGCATGGCGCTCACCGGGTAAACTGTATTGAAGGGGATGAATCCGAGGATTTGGTGATCAGTGTTGAAGAGATTCAGACTTCTTTGCTGGTAGTTAAAGACCGTCTGCTGAATAGTGGTGTTCATCCGGGCTGTGATAGAGACTGTGTGGGCTGTGCAGAGTCAGAGGACGGATGTGAACTGTTGAGGGCTGGTATCCAGGGTCTGATGGATCAGGGCCGTGTTCAGTTTGGTAGGGACGGTAACAGAGATCAAGGGGCAGTGTCTACTGTCACTATCTTTTTCAAGCCATCTGAAGGGCGTGCGCCTACAACTAGTGGTAATCCAGTTACTATTTCTGCACCAGTTTCCACTAATACTCCGACAACAATCGTCGCTCCGGTTAGAAGGGCCGTGGACAATAATGCTGTGCCTTGGAGGTATGATAATGCCTATCGAAGCAACAGGAGAGCTGAGAATGGGGTCAGGCCTTCGAATCAAGCACCTGTGACAATTTTCGCACCTGCCAGTAAAGTTCCGGTCGTTGTGAGTCCTGCTGTGGACAACGTGGGTGGACCAGGAGGCTTTACCCGTAGCGGTCGGCTGTTTGCGCCTCAACAGTTGAGGGATGCCAATGCTGAGGCATCTGCTAAAACTAAGGGCAAACAGGCCGTTGTTGATGAAGGATGTGGAGGAATTCATGCGAATTATAAAGAAGAGCGACTACAAGATTGTAGATCAGCTCAATCAAACTCCCTCCAAAATCTCTATCCTTTCTCTGCTGTTGTGTTCTGAGGCACATAGAGACGCCTTGCTGAAAATGTTAAATATGGCGTATGTACCTCAAGAGATTTCGGCCAATCAGCTTGAAGGTGTAATTGCTAACGTGACTACCCGACACGGTGTAGGGTTCACAGATCTTGATTTGACACCTGAGGGGCGGAATCACAACAAGGCCTTGCACATCACCATGGAGTGCAAGGGGGTTGTGCTGTCACATGTCCTGGTAGACACCGGATCTTCGTTGAACGTGCTGCCGAAGCAGATCTTGAAGAAGATACCGATTGAAGGGGTTGTGCTAACGCCGAGTGACCTAGTTGTTCGTGCATTTGATGGATCCAAGCGTTCTGTCTTTGGTGAAATCACTTTGCCTATAAGGATAGGTCCGGAGGAGTTTGACATTGTCTTCTATGTCATGGACATCCAGCCTGCTTACAGTTGTCTTCTGGGACGTCCATGGATACATGCAGCAGGAGCGGTCTCGTCGACTCTCCACCAGAAGCTCAAATACGTCTGGAACGGTCAGATTGTGACCGTGTGCGGTGAAGAGGATATCTTGGTGAGTCATTTGTCCTCATTTAAATATGTCGAGGTGGATGGCGAGATCCACGAAACTCTGTGCCAGGCGTTCGAGACCGTGGCGCTCGAGAAGGTTGCCTATGCTGAGCAGAGGAAGCCAGGTGCTTCAATCACTTCTTACAAGCAAGCTAAGGAGGTGGTTAACTCTGGTAGAGCTGAGGGCTGGGGCAAGATGGTGGACTTGCCTGTCAAAGAAGATAAATTTGGCATTGGTTATGAGCCTCTCCGAGCAGAGCAGGGGGCAGCGGGTCCGAGTACTTTTACCAGCGCTGGGCTGATGAATCATGGGGCCGTCTTCGCAGCTGATGTGGAAGATGTTGACAGTGATTGTGATCTCGACTGCTGGGTCCGCCCGAGTGCGCCAGGGGAGATGATCAACAACTGGACTGCAGAGGATATAGTCCAAGTTACTCTTCAGACAGAGTAATTTTCTTTTGTTTTTTCATTCTGCACACAACCCTACGTTCTGCCCAAGACGTAGTGGTTCATTGTAGGGCCACATGTTTTCATTGTTTATCGCTAATAAAGGACGTTTTGCAAACAATTTTGTGATCCCTGTCTTTCTATTTTGTTTTTCATTTTTCAAAAAAATAAAAATGGCAATGTTTTTGTTTTTGTGACTTTCTTGAACTCTTTTTCTAAAATAAAGCATTAAACATGCAGAAGTGATCTTATGGCATCCACTATGAACAAATCTGTTATGGCTCAGTATGATTTCGACAATCCCATCTACCAAGCTGAAGAGGAGAGTGATGAAGACAGTGAACTCCCGAAAGAATTGGCTAGATTGTTGAAGCAGGAGGAAAGGGTCATCCGACCTCATCAGGAGGAGTTGGAGATTGTGAATCTTGGTACTGAGGACGCCAGAAGGGATATCAAGATCGGGGCTGCTTTGAAACCTGAGGTCAAGAGCAGGTTGATTGAGATGCTGAGAGAGTACATGGAGATATTCGCCTGGTCTTATCAAGATATGCCAGGGCTGAATACTGATATTGTGGTTCATAGACTACCTCTCAAAGATGATTGTCCTTCGGTCAAGCAGAAGCTTCGTAGAACGAGTCCTGATATGGCAGTTAAAATCAAGGAAGAGGTTCAGAAGCAGTTCGATGCGGGATTCTTGTCAGTAACAACTTACCCACCGTGGGTAGCCAACATCGTTCCTGTGCCGAAGAAGGATGGCAAAGTCAGAATGTGTGTCGATTACCGGGATTTGAACAGAGCGAGTCCGAAAGATGATTTCCCGTTACCTCACATTGATGTATTGGTGGATAATACGGCTCAATCCTCGGTATTCTCATTCATGGATGGCTTCTCGGGCTACAATCAGATTAAGATGGCGCCAGAGGACATGGAAAAGACGACATTCATCACACCTTGGGGCACGTTCTGCTATAAAGTGATGCCATTTGGGCTGAAGAATGCCGGTGCTACCTATCAGAGGGCAATGACGACTCTCTTTCATGACATGATGCACAACGAAATCGAAGTGTACGTGGATGATATGATTGCGAAGTCGCAGACAGAAGAGGAGCACCTGGTTAATCTGCAGAAGTTGTTTGACAGATTGGTCAAGTTCAAACTGAGGCTAAACCCAAACAAGTGTACGTTTGGTGTGAGATCAGGGAAGCTGTTAGGCTTTATGGTCAGTGAGAAAGGGATTGAGGTTGATCCAGCGAAAGTCAAAGCTATTCAGGAGATGCCTGAACCGAGAACAGAGAAGCAGGTTCGTGGGTTTTTGGGGAGGTTGAATTACGTTGCAAGGTTCATATCTCACCTAACTGCCACGTGTGAACCGATATTCAAACTGCTTAGAAAGAATCAGGTGATCAAGTGGAATGATGATTGTCAGAAGGCTTTTGACAAGATTAAAGAGTATTTACAGCAACCTCCAATCCTGATCCCTCCAGTTCCAGGGAGACCATTGATAATGTACCTGTCAGTTACCGAGACTTCGATGGGGTGTGTATTGGGACAGCATGACGAGTCTGGTCGAAAAGAGCATGCCATATACTACCTTAGCAAAAAGTTTACCGACTGTGAAACAAGATATTCACAGCTTGAGAAAACTTGCTGTGCTTTGGCCTGGGCTGCTCGCCGACTGAGGCAGTATATGCTGAACCATACTACCTTATTGATTTCTAAGATGGATCCAGTCAAATACATCTTTGAGAAGCCGGCTCTCACCGGACGTGTTGCCCGTTGGCAAATGATTTTAACTGAGTATGATATTCAGTACACGTCTCAGAAGGCTATCAAAGGTAGTGTTTTATCAGACTATCTCGCCGAACAACCGATCGACGACTATCAGCCTATGATGTTTGAATTCCCTGATGAAGACATCATGTATCTTAAGATGAAAGATTGTGACGAGCCTCTTGTCGAAGAAGGACCGGATCCTGATGACAAGTGGACATTGATGTTTGATGGGGCTGTGAATGTGAATGGTAATGGTGTTGGTGCGGTGCTGATCAATCCTAAAGGTGCTCATATACCTTTTTCTGCCAGATTGACGTTTGATGTCACCAACAACGAAGCTGAGTATGAGGCTTGTATCATGGGAATAGAAGAAGCCATTGATTTAAGAATCAAAACACTTGACATATTTGGAGATTCCGCTCTAGTGATCAATCAGGTCAATGGAGATTGGAATACGAACCAGCCGCATTTGATTCCGTATAGAGATTACACCAGAAGAATACTGACGTTCTTCAAGAAGGTGAAATTGTATCATGTCCCCCGGGATGAGAATCAGATGGCTGACGCCTTGGCTACCTTATCTTCCATGATAAAAGTTCATTGGTGGAATCATGTGCCACATATTGCTGTGAATCGACTCGAGAGGCCTGCGTATGTGTTCGCAGCCGAGTTTGTTGTTGCTATTGATGAGAAACCGTGGTATTATGACATCAAGAACTTCCTCAAGACTCAAGAGTATCCTGAGGGTGCGTCGAAGAATGATAAGAAGACCCTGAGAAGGCTGGCTGGAAGCTTTTACTTGAATCAGGATGATGTGTTGTACAAGCGGAACTTTGACATGGTCTTGCTCAGATGCGTGGATAGACACGAAGCAGACATGTTGATGCAAGAAGTACACGAGGGTTCGTTTGGTACCCATGCTGGTGGTCATGCAATGTCGAAGAAACTATTGAGAGCCGGATATTACTGGATGACTATGGAATCCGATTGCTTCAAATACGCTCGGAAGTGCCATAAATGCCAGATCTATGCTGATAGGGTGCATGTACCACCAAGCCCGTTGAATGTCATGAACTCGCCTTGGCCGTTTGCTATGTGGGGCATTGATATGATCGGGAAGATTGAGCCTACTGCTTCGAGTGGACATCGCTTCATTTTGGTTGCGATTGATTACTTCACCAAGTGGGTGGAAGCAGCTTCCTATGCTAATGTTACCAAACAAGTGGTTGCCCGGTTCATCAAGAAAGAAATCATCTGTCGTTACGGAGTTCCTGAGAGAATCATCACTGACAATGGTTCGAATCTCAACAACAAGATGATGAAGGAACTGTGTAAAGATTTCAAGATTGAACATCACAATTCTTCTCCTTACAGACCAAAGATGAACGGTGCTGTAGAGGCAGCTAACAAGAATATCAAGAAGATTGTGCAGAAGATGGTCGTTACGTACAAAGATTGGCATGAGATGTTACCTTTCGCTTTGCATGGGTACCGTACCTCAGTACGTACGTCGACCGGGGCAACCCCGTATTCCCTTGTGTATGGTATGGAGGCAGTCCTACCAGTTGAGGTGGAGATCCCTTCTCTGAGGGTATTATTGGATGTCAAGCTGGACGAAGCCGAGTGGATTCGTACAAGGTTTAATGAGTTAAGCCTTATCGAGGAAAGACGGCTAGCAGCTGTGTGCCACGGGCAGTTATATCAGAGAAGGATGAAGCGAGCCTTTGATCAGAAAGTGCGTCCTCGGGCATTCCAAACTGGTGATCTAGTTTTGAAGAGGATCCTTCCTCCCGGTACAGGTAACAGGGGCAAGTGGACTCCTAATTATGAAGGTCCATATGTTGTGAAGAAGGTTTTCTCCGGTGGAGCCTTGATGCTTACAACAATGGACGGTGAAGATTTTCCGTCCCCTGTTAACTCAGATGTAGTCAAAAAATACTTCGCGTAAATTGACCCGCTGGACAAAAAGAACAAAAGAGTCCAGGCAAAAATGGGCATCCCGGCGAACCAAAAAACAGAAAGAAAGGTTCGGGCAAAAATTAGGGATATAAATGAAAAGAATTTGTACACCCGGTAAGTCGAAAACCCACAATGGGCGGCTTAGGCAAAAATGGGTATCCCGGTGGATTGAAAACCCGAAAGGGCGATCCAGCCAAAAGAGGGATTAAAGCGAAGACCACAGTCTGAGTTATCTGTACTTCATTGCGCTTCGTCAGCTGCCATCTCAAAAGATGTGATCGGTCCAGTCATTCTTCTCAGAAAGCAAGGAGTTGGGAGGAAAACTGATAATCTGTGGGTTGTAACAGAATTGGGAAATAGTGGATGCCGTATTCACATTGCCATTAGGATAGTTTGTTTTCCTTTTGTGCGCAATTACCTCCTTCTAGGAATTGCTTCCCAATGTATTTGCCTTCTCAGGCACATTTTCAATCAATAAAAGTCGTTATTCAGATAAAAAGCTCTCTTGCTTTTATTTTACTGTTTTGTTTGCAAAAACGTCCGAATTTTTGATAAACATTGCATATAATAAAACATGAAGGCTTAACAATAACTTGCAGAAGGATAAAACATTTGAAAATCATTTTGAATGTTGAGGACACTTGAGCATATCTTGTCCATGTACCCCTGGGGCATTGTGTTGAATTGTCTTGCAGGTCGTCATCTGTGAGCATTTTCCCAGCAGGTATTTCTTCCCCAAGCAAGTTGAGAGCTGTCAGAGCTTTATTCCCATGCAGAGGTGTCTATGGATAGTGCCTTCTCTCCTCAGCAGATCAAGGACTGCCTATCCCCAGCAGGCTTGTGTTGACGGGTTTCCCCAGCTGAGCTCCCCACTGAGTGCCTGGCAGACGTTTTCCCCAGGAGTTCCTCCAGCGGAGTTTGTCACGAGAATGTTGTCCCCCAGCAGTTGGGTTTGTGATATTGTTATCCCCAGCACGGCCGTGAGTGCTTCTCCCCAGCAGGGTTGTGGAGGTCTATCTCCAGTATGATATGATATGTTATCATCCCCACCAGAGGTGTTCTCCTCAGCAGAACGGTGTGGTTTTTCCTCAGCAAGTTCCCCGAGTGGAGCGGGTTTCATGAAATATTTCTCCAGCAGAGTTCATCCTACTTGTGGATTGGACGAGTTTTCATGGCGGATCGGTATTTGCATCCCTAGCTGAGTTCAATCTGCCTGTGGGTTGTGTGGATCGTCCCCAGTGGAGTAGCAGTTACTCCCCAAGCAGAGTTGTCCTACCTGAGTTGGTTAAGTCTTCCCCCAGTGAAGTGCTATATCATCATCCAGTAAGGTGGCTTTGTTACTCCGGAGAATATCATCCCCGAAGAGTTGCTTGGTGTTATCTTCCCCAGCGGAGTATTGAGTACTTCCCAAGCGGAGTCCCCTAGTGGATTGGATCCTGTGAAGGAATTTCCCCAGCGAAGTCTATCTTATTCTCGGCAGCAATTTTGTTTCTCCAGCATGAGTGAGAAGTCGGTGCTTTCCCCGCAAAGCATTCCTAGACGAAGGCTCTCCCCGCAGAGTATTCCTCAGTCAGAATCTCCCCGCAGAGTTGGAGTACCTGATCCTTTGGCTCCGTAGCCAGGATGCATTTGCATTTTGCATATAGTAATCATTGCATCCTCAAAACGCGTAGCATTTCCATTCAACATGGAGCATTACACCATAGAAAAATTCAAACATATGCATTCATGTGTTCGAAACCAATCAGACAGTATCCCCGGCAGGGGCGGATGTTTGTTCAACTTGTACAGCATGTTTGCTACAGTTGCTCCTGATGGCATTCAGGGTAATCCCCACAGAGGTTTATTTCCTCATCCGTTGGTGAAAGGAAAGCATGTTTCTCCCCAGTGAGACCCCCTGCAAGTGTCAAGCCTTGCCCTGTCATCTTGTAGATGTTAGTATACCGTCAACACCTGCGTGTGTTTGTTTCTTTGGTGTCGGTAAACACCATCTTTCGGTGATTTCCAGTCGTGCGTAAGTGTCTGGTCTTGCTTTGATGTCGGTAAACATCATCTTTCGATGTTCGTAACGTCGTCCCTTCCCTAGTGAAGTTTCCTCCTCTCCGTTGGTGTCGATAAACGTCGAGTTTTTCCTATGCGTCCGTTGGCGTATAGTTGATGTCTTTCCCCACAGAGTCGTCCCCAAAAGTTTCCTCCTCTCCGTTGGTGTCGATAAACGTCGAGTTTTTCCTGTGCGTCCTATGACGTATAGTTGATTATTTCCCGCAGATCATTTGGTAATACCAGATGATTCCCCTCAGAGTCCTCCTCTCCGTTGGTGTCGATAAACGTCGAGTTTTTCCTAGTCATCCTATGATGTCTAGTTGTACCTTTCCCCAAGTGGATTTACCTCCCCGTTGGTTTCGATAAACGTTGTGTTTTTCTCATCCGTCCGCGAACGTTTGATTGTATACCCCATTCCCAGTCATTCATTAATGTCTGGTTGATTCCCAGCCAGAATTCCCAGTAGACGTCCTATTCGGTTTCAGGTTGTGGTGCCTTTCCCTCGTGAAGTGGCTTTCTCCTTCTCCCTTTCGTTCTATGACGTCTGGTTGAGTCTCCCTTTCGTCCTATGACGTCTGGTTGAGTTTTCTCCTTCTCCGTTGGTGTCGATAAACGTTGAGTCTCCCTTTCGTCCTATGACGTCTGGTTGAGTTTTCTCCTTCTCCGTTGGTGTCGATAAACGTTGAGTCTCCCTTTCGTCCTATGACGTCTGGTTGAGTTTTCTCCTTCTCCGTTGGTGTCGATAAACGTTGAGTCTCCCTTTCGTCCTATGACGTCTGGCTGAGTTTTCTCCTTCTCCCTTTCGTCCTATGACGTCTGGTTGAGTCTCCCTTTCGTCCTATGACGTCTGGCTGAGTTTCCTCCTTCTCCGTTGGTGTCGATAAACGTCGAGCTTCTCCCTTTCGTCCTATGACGTCTGGTCGAGTCTTCCCATTCATCCGATGATGTCTGGTTACCTCTCCATTGGTCTTGGTAAACGTTGAGTTTTTCCCCATTTCGTCCGCTGACGTATGGTTGTATCTCTCTTTCCATTCATTCATTAATGATTGGTTACCTCTCCGTTGGTCTTGGTAAACGTTGAGTTTTTCCCCATTTCGTCCGCTGACGTATGGTTGTATCTCTCTTTCCATTCATTCATTAATGATTGGTTACCTCTCCGTTGGTCTTGGTAAACGTTGAGTTTTTCCCCATTTCGTCCGCTGACGTATGGTTGTATCTCTCTTTCCATTCATTCATTAATGATTGGTTACCTCTCCGTTGGTCTTGGTAAACGTTGAGTTTTTCCCCATTTCGTCCGCTGACGTATGGTTGTATCTCTCTTTCCATTCATTCATTAATGATTGGTTACCTCTCCGTTGGTCTTGGTAAACGTTGAGTTTTTCCCCATTTCGTCCGCTGACGTATGGTTGTATCTCTCTTTCCATTCATTCATTAATGATTGGTTACCTCTCCGTTGGTCTTGGTAAACGTTGAGTTTTTCCCCATTACGTCCGCTGGCGTATGGTTGTATCTCTCTTTCCATTCATCCTATGATGATTGGTTACCTCTCCGTTGGTCTTGGTAAACGTTGAGTTTTTTCCATTCCGTCCGCTGACGTATGGTTGTATATCTCTTTCCATTCATCCGATGATGATTGGTTACCTCTCCGTTGGTTTCGGTAAACGTTGAGTTTTTCCCATTGCGTCCGCTGACGTATGGTTGTATCCTTTCCTGGTTATCCCCAGTAGAGTTGAGTTACCTCTCCGTTGGTTTTGGTAAACGTTGAGTGTTTCCTAGTTGTCCGTTGGCATCTAGTTGAGGTTTCTGATCCCATTCATCGTGTGTCGATGTCTGGATGTGGTTACACCCTGAAACAGAAAGAAAATCATTCCCAGCAGTGTGCAAATTTCTACGGTTCTTGGTATTCAATCCCTGTTTACCCTGAAAGTCTGACAGCCGTTGCTCTCATCCGTTCGGGTTCCCAGTTGATTGAATAGGGGCAGCTGTAGCACCTCAAATTTGCACCCTACCATTGTTTACATTCATTTCATATTAGGTCATAACATAACATAGGCCACTGCATAACATTGCATTGTCCATTTGCCCAAGTGCAAGCTCAATTGATGGATTGGGTCAGACTGATCAGGAGAATCAGCCAATCAAGCAAGTGAGTGCCATTTTCATTGGGACAAGGCCCTAGGGTTGATTTATCAAGCTCATATGGTCTAAGGATCATTTTGAAGTGGCTTGGCCAAAGATTGGATGCTCAGAAGTCATCATTCATTGTTCAGTCAACCAGAAACCCTAGAAAGTCAACTGTGACCAACTGTGGCTGTTTTTTTTCTTTTGGATTGGAAGGGGTGAGATGGTTTGAAAGGTTTCATTCATCTCAAAACTTGCCCTCCTCTTCTTTCAAAAAAAAAAAAAAATAAAAAAAAAAAAAAAAAAAAAAAAAAAATAAAAATTTTGAGCTGACCTATGGTCGACCATAGGGGTCAGCGCATAGACCACGGGTCAGCGCATAGCAGGCTATGGTCGACCATAAGGGTCAGCGCATAGGCCTCGGGTCGACGCATAGCAGCCTATGGTCGACGCATAGCAGCCTATGGTCGACGCATAGCAGGCTATGAGTCGACCGCTCGCGCGAAAACTCAGTTTTCTGGGTCTTTTCCACTGTGTAAAGCTGTTTTTTGGTGGTTAAGTTGATTATTTTCCAAATTTTGTTCACACAGCTCATTTTTCACTAATTTCACTTCATTTTAGCTAATGATTGTGGTTAATCACGGATTAAGGTGAAGTATATAAACCTAATCACAATCTAATCATAACAGAATTACACACTTCCCAAAATCAGATCAAAATTCATCAAATTCTCCAAGAACCTCTCAAGAACACTTCACACTCAAATTCATCAAACTTCTTCAACTCTTGCTCAAATGCGAAAATTCTTGTTGTGTTGATCTTGATTCATCATCATCTCCATCTGTTTTTGGATCTCAACATCAAATTCGCACCAAAACTCAACTGTCCAAGTTTGCATCATTCATGGTGAATTGCGATTTGGAGCATTAGGAGCTATTGCAATCGAACCTGAACGCATCGATCGCCTCACACATCATCTTTCTTCGACTGTTTGTGGAAATCGGAGCTCAAGAACACCAATTTCATCACTGTCATCTCCAGGTGTGTGAATTTCGAATCTCACGAATTGCTTAATTGTTATGTGCATTTGAAAGTTCATTACATGTAGATTGTAATGCTAGGCTTGGTTTGTGAAACGATGAACTATAAGTTGAGGAATCTGAACTCAAAGCTTTGAATGTGAAACTTTATTCAATCGATCCGTGAGCTGTGTTAGGATTTAGGTGGAATTAGTTACATAGTTGAGATGTACATGGTGAGACGATTTCAACGGATATTAGTTTGTGCAATTTGGTGATGAAATGATTGAAACCTAGTTTGGACATGGAGGAGTGTGTACCGCGCGAAGAAGAAGATAATTTTCTGGAATTGTTTACTGTTTGATCCACCTTTGCGCTTGAATTTTTGAATTACATGTTTACCGCGTCACTGTTCACCACAATTACGGATATGCCACTGTGAATTCCATTTAATTCATATTAATTCATAAAAATCTAAAAAATACATGTGACCTTAAAAAATTCATATAAAATTATAGAAAAATCACAAAAATGCAAAAATAATTTTGTTGACTTGGTGTTTGACTGTAGATGATTTTTGACCTATTGGTCAAAGTTGTGCTTGGAATATTTTGCATTTGACCTAGGGTTTATTCCACATGTACATAATTTGATACCTTTGAATGATTTGATCATGAAATCCTCATTTTGTATGATAAATAGCTGAAAATTTTTGTGTTGAATGTTGACTGGATGAGGTTTATTTCCATGTAAATTTCATGAATTTATGTTACCTGGCCTTTGAGTTACAATTTTTCAAACTTAGGTGTGACAATTGGTGTCACACCTCTTGATGCCAATTTGTTGGATTTTTTAGCATGACCTATCCTTGTTAGAATTGATTGAAATTTGGTATGGATGCTCATTAACATGTTAGGATCCTTTGGTAATTTTTGTGGAATTGTTCATTGTATTTTCTAATTGATCATGATTTTTCATTTCTGGTGGTTGAATTGGCAAATCCATGTGACCTAGGTTGATAGAATCATTGTGAAATGCTCATAGTGTTTTGGATATTCATGAAATTTGATATGCTAGTAGAAGACACATGTTAGGACCTCCCTGTTTTGGTCTCATCCATTTCTTTGTTGTTTTCATTGAATTATGAATTTTTGAAGTGGAAGTATGTGTTGATGTTGTGATTTGGAGCCTATAATCGTGCCTGTTTTTGTTGATTTTCATTGACATGGTTCCATTTGCCCAATTAAGATGAAATTTGGTGTGCCATACCTGGATTAGGTCCTGTTTAGGTGTAATTTATTTGAGAATTTTTGGATTTGTTTTGGTATGAATTTGAATGCAATAGTTCTGTTTGTATGATTGATGTTTCATTTGAGCCAATTTGCCTTATTTTGTGCATAGCATGAGCATAATGAATGATATAAACATGAGACCAATGATGTTTGCTCTTGTTTGACTTCAATTTGAGATTGGTTTGTGAATGCCTTGCTGTTTAAGGATTTTTTCTTGTTTTGGACCCTAGGCTTGGCCTAGTGGTCTAGTTGCTAATATTTGCTTGGTTTTTCAGGATCAAAAGCATAAGGCACATGGAGAATGATCCAAATCAATTTTTATTGATGTTGTTGATGTTTGTACACTAACATAACATTGTTTTGTAGGTTTTGAAGCTTGGGCTTAAGCTTTGAGCTTGCTTTGTTGTGCATTGCTTTGTATGGTTTGATTGATTGAACACTTGCTGTTTGGTTTTGTCTGTCTGAGTACTAACTGTGTTGGATTGTTTCCAGGTACTTTAGTTGCTCAGTTCCTTGTGAACTTTTGCTTTGCGTTGCTTAAGCAACTTGCGTTGAGGTAGGTCCTCTTGACTTCATGTAGTCTGGAGACCCGGCTGTTACCGGGCCGGGCAAATAAATGTCTGAAGTCCTCCTTAAGAGGCAATGCTTGTGTATGTTTATATTTGTCCCAAGCAGGAAAAGTCCTCATTTAAGGCAATTGGTGGAAGGTAGGGATAAGCAATCTATCCCCCACTATTCTGTGAGTCTTCTCCTTGCTCCCATTACATGGTTGTAGCATTGAGATCCAAGCCCAAGATCTTGTACATTGTACAGTCGAGTCTATGTCCTGAGCGTAGAAGGGTCCCCCCATTCTGGACCCACGCTCCCTTGTCTGATGCTCTCTCTGACTTGAGATAGAAGCAATGAGGCACGCCCCTCATCACCTTTCATCTAGCTTCACCTTAGCCCCTCAATGGCAAGGTTAAGAGCTAACCTGACCCCGATACAGAGGCTTGTTTGTTGAGGTTGATATGACCCCTCGACTAAAGCCTAGCCTTGATGTTTGAGCCCCTTGCTGGTGTGTTTATTTCATGCTGTATATGTTTGTGTGGTGTGATTGTATCCCCTAGGTTTGCTAGACTCCGCGTAGTCTCGTTTGCATGACGATTAAGGTAGCACGGTTCCTTCGTATAGGACCTCCTTTCTTGCTTGAGCTTTCCTAAAACACCAACAAACATTGTCCCCTCTTAAGGATACGTCCACTCCTTCTACTACAGGTGAGTAAGTCTCCAAAGGTCGAGCATCCGGTAGATTGCGTAGTGATGTTGTCCACTTAAAAAACACAAACCAACAGGAATAGTTTAGCCGAACTACGGCAACTCTGATTCTCATGTTCAGGTGAGATACGTAGGCACGAGATGCGATGTCTTGTCGAGTTTGACTAACAACTAACACTAATTCTTTTCTCTCGCCCTCGTTGCGATTGAGACCTCCCCTTTCTCTTGCCCTAGTTGCAATCGAGACCCTTCTTCTTGTTGCATGCTGTTGTGTGTTTTGGGTTCGGATGCTGACATAATTCCATCAATTGGTTGTCGGGCTCCATGTTTGCCCTTTTGAGTGTGTTTTGGGTTCGGATGCCGACATAATCCCATCAATTGGTTGTCGGGCTCCATGTTTGCCCTTGTGTGTGTTTTGGTTCGGATGCTGATGTAAGTCCAGTGATTGGCAGTCGGGCTCCACGTTTGCCTTTGCCTGTGTTTGTTTGTGTGCGTGTTAGCCGAGCTACGGATGCTCTGATTCTCCTTCGTCCAAAGGAGATACGTATGCATAGGATGCGATATCCTAGCGAGCATGTGTCGTTTCCCCAGTCCGAACTACTTTGACTCTGATGTCTATGCTTGATAGACTAAGTAGGCCCAAGATACGATATCCTGCCGAGTCAGTCTTGTCTGTTTTCTTGCGTCTCTTTCAGCCAGTGTGTGTGTGTGTGAGCAGTGTTTTTAGCAACCATTTTCCTTCCTATTGTGCGTGGATCCCGTCGAGTACGACGGATGCGTAGGGGTGCTAATACCTTCCCTTCGCATAACCGACTCCCGATCCCATTCTCTTTGGTCGCGAGACCACGCTTTTTCCAGGTTTACTTCGAGCGTTTCCTTTCCCTCTTTTGGGATAAATAACGCACGGTGGCGGCTCTGTTGTTCTTGTTTTCCGCCGGTTTTTCGCGTAATGCGACACTCTCAAGAAACTGGATACTCTTAAATGTGTACCTTAGCCAAAGAAGAAGAAGTGAAGAGATGGCATCAAAGGTTAGGTCATCTGCACCTGAAAGGTATGAAGAGAATCATATCAGTAGAAGCAGTTAGAGGGATTCCCAACTTAAAAATTGATGAGGGTAAAATCTGTGCAGAATGTCAGATTGGAAAACAAACAAGGATGTCACACCAGAAGCTCAAACATGACACAACTACCAAAGTCCTAGAACTACTTCGTATGGACTTAATGGGACCCATGCAGGTAGAAAGCCTTGGTGGTAAGAAATATGCATATGTGGTGGTGGATGATTTCTCCAGATACACCTGGATCAATTTTATAAGAGAAAAATCTGATGTGTTTGAAGTCTTTAAGGAGCTGTGTCTGAAACTTCAAAGGGAAAAAAAAAGCCCTGTTATCAAAATTAGAAGTGATCATGGAAAAAAGTTTGAAAACAGCAAATTTGCTGAATTTTGCTCTTCAGAAGGAATTCATCATGAATTCTCATCTCCCATCACTCCCCAGCAAAATGGTGTGGTGGAAAGAAAAAATAGGACTCTGCAAGAATCAGCCAGAGCTATGATTCATGCTAAGAAGTTGCCCTATCATTTTTGGGCTGAAGCCATGAACACAGCCTGCTATGTCCATAACAGAGTGACATTAAAGAAAGGGACTCCCACAACTCTCTATGAAGTCTGGAAAGGAAGAAAACCTACAGTAAAATACTTCCATGTATTTGGTAGCAAATGCTATATCTTAGCTGACCGTGAGCAAAGAAGGAAGATGGATCCCAAAAGTGATGAAGGAATATTTTTGGGCTATTCAATAAACAGTAGAGCCTACAGGGTCTTCAATTCCAGAACTAATGTGTTGATGGAATCCATTAATGTAGTGGTTGATGATCAACAGACTGATGTCACAGACGATGTCGAGACATCTCTGAATGATTCTCCAGCTGACTCCTCAGATAAGAATAAGGAAGAAGAACCACCACAAGCTGAACCTGAAGATGACAAAATCAACAAGGGACCCTCTATCAGAATTCAGAAGGATCATCCCAAAGACCTTATCATAGGAGACCCAGATAAAGGAGTCACTACTAGATCAAGAGAAGTTATCTCACATGGATGCTTTGTGTCAAAGATTGAACCCAGAAATATCAAGGAAGCCTTGACTGATGAGTTCCGAATCAATGCCATGCAAGAAGAACTAGGTCAATTCAAAAGGAATGAAGTATGGGAATTGGTTCCTAGACCTGAAGGAGTAAATGTCATAGGTACAAAGTGGGTATACAAGAATAAATCTGATGAACAAGGGGTTGTTACTAAAAACAAAGCTAGATTGGTAGCCCAAGGATATACTCAAGTTGAAGGGGTTGACTTTGATGAAACTTTTTCTCCTGTAGCTCGCCTTGAGTCCATTAGATTACTGCTTGGAGTGGCATGTATTCTGAAATTCAAACTGTTTCAGATGGATGTGAAAAGTGCCTTTCTAAATGGCTACCTAAATGAAGAAGTATATGTTGAACAGCCTAAAGGCTTCACAAATCCAAACCTTCCTAAACATGTGTGCAGATTGAAGAAAGCCCTCTATGGGTTAAAACAAGCTCCCAGGGCTTGGTATGAGAGGCTCACAGTGTTCCTCACTGACAATGGATACAGGAAAGGAGGTATTGACAAAACTCTGTTTGTGAAGAATGATGGAGGGAAGCTCATGGTGGCACAAATATATGTAGATGACATAGTATTTGGTGGAATGTCAGAACATATGGTTGAACACTTTGTTAGACAAATGCAATCTGAGTTTGAAATGAGCCTTGTTGGAGAACTAACTTACTTTCTTGGGCTACAAGTCAAACAGATGGAAGACTCTATCTTTTTATCTCAAAGCAAGTATGCCAAGAACATTGTGAAGAAGTTTGGCATGGAGAATGCAAGCCATAAAAGAACTCCTGCTCCTACACATGTAAAAATCTCCAAATATGAAAATGGTGTCAGTGTAGATCAAAGTCTATACATAAGCATGATAGGAAGTCTGCTATATCTCACAGCAAGCAGACCTGACATTGCATTTGCTGTTGGTGTGTGTGCTAGATATCAAGCTGAACCAAAAGTCAGTCACATAAACCAAGTGAAGAGAATACTGAAATATGTCAATGGCACCAGTGACTATGGGATGTTATACACTCATGGATCTGGATCTATGTTGACTGGGTACTGTGATGCAGACTGGGCTGGAAGTGCTGATGATAGGAAGAGCACATCAGGAGGATGCTTCTTCTTAGGGAACAATCTGATTTCATGGTTCAGTAAGAAACAAAACTGTGTATCTCTATCCACTGCTGAAGTTGAGTACATAGCAGTAGGAAGTAGTTGTTCTCAACTGGTCTAGATGAAACAAATATTGTCTGAATACAATGTCACACAAGAAGTCATGACATTATACTATGATAACCTGAGTGCTATAAATATTTCCAAGAATCCTATTCAGCACAGCAGGACAAAGCATATTGACATCAGGCATCACTTCATCAGAGAACTTGTGGAAGAGAAGTTAGTTCTCCAACACAGCTAATGCAATCTGAGTTTGAAATGAGCCTTGTGGAGCATGTTCCTACAGAAGGGCTATTAGCTGACATATTCACAAAAGCTTTGGATGCCAATCAATTTCAATGTTTAAGAGGAAAATTGGGGATTTGTGTGTATGAGAATTTATAGCAATCAAAGGGGTGCACTACGCCAAATAAGGGAAAAGAGGGCGCTTTTTTTGGCCTATAACAGCGCTTTAAAGCGCCCTCTAATCTGGCACTGGCATAGGTAAAGACAACGCTTTTTTTCCTGGTGAAAGCGCTGTCTAAAGTGGCTCTTTAAGCCCTTTAAGGGCCACTTAAAGTGGAAACATTTAAGGGTTTAGAGGGCGCTTTTACTGGAAAGCGCCCTCTAAAATGGAAACTTTTAAGGGTTTAGAGGGCGCTTTTACTGGAAAGCACCCTCTAAAGTGGAAACCTTTAAGGGTTTAGAGGGCGCTTTTACTGGAAAGCGCCCTCTAAAGTGGGTGGTTATTTATTTTTATTTTTTTAAAAAGCGCTATATTTTTTTATTTATTTTAGACAACCTGTATATTGAAGCAGTACACCCAAAACTGTATAATTTGAAGCCCTTTTTCACACATTGCATTCAACAAGCCTTATATACAACAATCCATACATATACAAAAATCCACTGATATATAATCGTTTAACTTCTAAAGATTCTAAATATACAACCAATTCATAACTTAAAAAGAAATAAAACTAAGTAGCAAAAGCATCTCTGAGATGTATGTTTTTTTTGCTAGCAGCAGTCTTCTTAGCAACAACCTCTTTTTGTTCAATATCAATAGCATGAACCTAAAATATCATAAAATTAGTTAGGTGATGTATAAGATCAAGAATTAACATTTTCTATGCATAAATATCATATAATTGTGTTTATTCTTTTTTTTTTGATGCAACTGACTCGATTTGCTGCGTAATCCCCTTATATTTTTGGTCCCTTATCTTTTGAAGATAGAATTGATATTTGTTTAGATGGACATGTTCCATTGTCGTAGAGGGATACTTTCAAATATCCAGCATCATCATCATCTACGCGAATGAGGCTTGACGACAATGGAACATCTCCATCTAAACAAATATCAATTGATACTTTCAAGTATCCCTTGCCCCTTGCACGAATGATTGACTTCATAATAGCCATTTTACCTGTAATAAAGAAAACAATTAAAATCAGATGACAAATGTAAAAACAATTAAAATCATAAAAGTCATTTTACCTGTAATAAAGAAAACAATTAAAATCATTTGACCTGTACCTTTTTCACTAAGTTCTCTTTCTTTTCTTGGTTGGAATATGTTCTACATGTCTCTTAACAACACGGACGGTTGGATTGATCCAAATACCCTCATTATGATCATTTCTAATATATGAATCATTTGATATAATATTCTCATCTTGATCATTTCTGGTAAACGATTCAATCTCAACATCAATATCACCTTGATCTCCAGTGTTTTCATCAATTACTTTGTTGGAAAAAGAACTATAGACCATTTCGTACTTTTCGGATCATTGACATAGAACACTTGTCTAGCTTGAGAGGCTAGAATAAAAGACTCATCTTTGTATCCCACCCTATTAAGATCCACTTGCAAAAATCCTGACTTATCCATTCGAATGCCGTTATTATTTTCAACCCACTTGCAACCAAATATAGGAATCTGAAACTTCTCATAATCAAACACCCAAATGCGCTCGATAACACCAAAATACGACATATTTGCAAATTTGGGGTTTAAGTCCTTCACACTTGATATGTGCATTGCTTCAGCTACCACGGTGACACCACTATTCTGCATAGTACTTTTATCATCTTGTTCTTTGGTATAAAATGTGTATCCATTAATCGCGTATGCGCTATAAGAAAAAACATGGAAACTTGGACCATATGCTAAGCATCTCAACCTTTCTGTTATTGAAGCGGGATCTGAATAATACTTTGAATAAATATGATCCTTAAACCAAGGTATAAAACATCGATTGTGCTCTCGTACTATCCAATTTTCATTTCTATTGGGATTTAAACCTCGGAGAACATCCTTGTGAATTTCAACATACAGCTCAACCTCATTCTCATTGTGCAGAACATACAAATGCACTTGATCCCGTTCGACCCTTGATACTGCCACGATTTTATTTCCAATTAGATTTTTTCCTTCTTTCTTTTCGACAAGCTGAGACTTGGGGAGTCCGATTGACTGAACATTAGACAAATATTCAGTACAAAACTCAATCGCTTCTTCAACAATGTATCTTTCAACCATACAACCTTCTGGTCGACTTCGGTTCTTCACGTACCATTTTAATATTTTCATATAACGTTCAACAGGGTACATCCATCTCATATAAGATGGTCCACACAATTGTGTCTCTTTCACAAGATGAACAACTAGATGTACCATTATGTCAAAAAATGATGGAGGAAAAAACATTTCAAGCTCACACAAAGTAATAACGATTTCTTTTTGCAACATTGGTAAGATCGTAGGATTGATCACCTTACTGCAAATTGACTTGAAGAAAGAACACAACTTAGTTATAGAGCTTCTTACTTTTTCTGGAAGAATAGAACGTATACCTATTGGGAGAAAATGTTCCATTATAACATGGCAATCATGGGTCTTTAAACTCTTTAACTTGAGGTCTTTCATAGACACAAGTCTTCTAATATCTGAAGAGTACCCTTCTGGCACTTTAACTTCACTTAGAAACTTACACAATGTTTTTTTCTCCTTTCTAGATAGAGTATAAGCAGCAGGCGGTAGATATGTTCGTTTTCCTTTCTTCAAGGGTCCTAATTCAGTTCTTATTCCCATCGCTATCAAGTCCTTTCTTGCCTTAAGGCCATCCTTGGACTTTCCTTGTATATTGAGTAACGTGCCAATAACACTTTCAAATACATTTTTTTCAATATGCATAACATCAAGAAAATGTCTCACATACAAGGACTTCCAATATGGCAATTCAAAAAAAACTGACCTCTTCTTCCACCCACTTTTGACAAGTGTCTGGGCAAAAGGCTTGCCAAACTGAGTATCCAAATCTTTCACCTTTTCAAAAATTTGATCACCCGTCAATATAGGTGGAGCTCTGCCTTGTTCTGTCTCTCCATTGAATGCCTTTCTCCATCCACGGTAGTGATGATTTGAATTTAAGAATCTCTGATGACCGAGAAAGACATTCTTCTGACCAAACTCCAAGCGCTTCCAATCTGTTTTATCTTCACAAATAGGACGCGCACATTGACCTTTTATGCTATATCCTGATAGATTTCCGTATGCTGGAAAATCATTAATTGTGCCAAACAACATCGCCCTCAAGTTGAAACTTTCTTTCCTATATCCATCATAAACCTCCACACCGGTCTCCCACAAAATCTTTAAATCTTCGATTAAGGGCTTCAAGTACACGTCTATGTCATTCCCTGGTTGTTTAGGTCCAGAAATCAACATAGACAACATCATGTACTTACGCTTCATACATAGCCATGGAGGTAGGTTATAAATCATAATAATCACAGGCCATGTACTGTGTGAGATACTCTGGATACCGTGTGGGTTCATTCAATCAGTAGATAATGCCAAGCGAAGGTTTCTGGATTCTTCTCCAAATTCAGGATAATCATTATCAATTTTCAACCACTGTGGTGAATCTGCCGGATGTCGATACTTTCCATCTATAATTCTTTCATCTGCATGCCAGGTCAAGTGTCTTGAATCAGTTTCACTACGAAACATGCGTCTAAATCTCGGAATAACAGGAAAATACCACAAGACTTTTGCTGGAGACAACTTGTTCTTATATCGCGAGACACCGCATTTAGGACACTCATTTAACGATGCATACTCATTTCGAAACAAAACACAATCGTTTGGACATGCATGTATCTTATCATAGCTCATGCCAATAGAGCACAACATCTTTTTGGTCTCATATGTTCGATTGGGAAGAACATTATCCTCAGGAAGCATATCTTTCAAAAGGGCTAATAACTCTGTGAAACTTTTATCCGACCATCCATTTCCCGCCTTTAAGTTGTACAACTTTAATACCACAGACAATCTTGTGAATTTAGTGCAACCATCATACAAAGGTTTCTCTGCATCACTTACCAACCTCTCAAACATTTCGGGACAATCCTTAAGATCTCCTTCAAGTGCTTCTGCAATCTCTTCAACTCGATCACAATCGTATGTATATGCACCACTATAGTTTGAGGCATAGGTCGTACTATCCCTCGGTTCAACATTCTCGTTACTTTTCTCACCATGCAAATTCCAACATGTATAACTTCGATCAATTCCATGCCTCATTAGATGCGATGTCAACTGAACTGCGTCAACCCGTTTCCCATAACAACAACCCAAGCAAGGACATATCATTCTACTGGGGTCTTCGGCGTGCGCAACGACAAACTTAACGAATTCTGATACCCCATTCTCGTACTCTCTCGACAATCGATTGGAAGACATCCATGTATTATCCATTACTAATTAGAATAAACAAAAAACAATTTCAGAAGAGAAACCAATTTCAGAAGATACTCTGTGCAGGGCATTCATGTCTCCATTTACTCTATCAAATAACATCCATACCTAAACTTCTTAAGTTACTAGCTACGCTATGTACTGGTTGGCTGTTAATGAAGAATTCAAACACATTCGGACCTAGGTTTCTAATGATACTGGTGTTGACACAAAATCAGATGTTCATAGGTCGTATAACCCTAACTACTAGGTAATGTAGTCCCATTGCATGCGCTATCATGGTCACTAAAAACCAACCGTCAATTGCCTAATAAACCCAAACTATTTAAATGACTATGAATATTGAAACTTTACAGGTCGAAACAAACGTAGCATAGACAACAATAACATAAAACTGAAATGGGGCAAAGCTAAAACAAAGCAATAGTGCAAGTAATAATGTATGCATCGTGTACCTTTGATTGGTAGAAGGAGGAAACGTCGTAGATCTAACAGAGGTGGAAGGAGAACGCCTTAGAACCCTAACGTGAAAAAGAACGAAAATAACAGAGAGTGAAATAACAAAACGCGCAGTATGTTATAATTTTAATGTTTACTAAAGGGGACCTTAGAGGGCGCTTGTGGAAAAAAAGCACCCTCTAAAGGGGGCCTAAGAGGGCGCTTATGGAAGCGCTCTCTAAGGCTTTCCAGAAGCGCTTTATAAGCTGGAAATGCACATGGACTTATAACAACGCTTTATTAAAAGCGCCCTCTAAGGGTAACCTTAGAGGGAGCTTTCTAAAAAGCGCCATGTATTGTTGTCCCTCTATCTCCTCCTTATTTTTTTGCTTCACCTTAGAGGGCGCTTTATTACAAAAGCGCCCTCTAAAATGCGCTGTCTATTGCTCCTTATTTTTTCGCTTCACTTTAGAGAGCGCTTTTGTAATAAAGCGCCCTCTAAGGTGCGCTGTCTATTCCAGTTTTTTGCGTAGTGGTGTGTGGTTAGTTCTCACAAAAAGAAGTTGAAGATTGGTGAGGAATGGTATGGTGAAAGAGGTAAGGAGTGTAAAGATGCTATGAGATTTGCTCACCTTTGGTCAATTTTGACTAAAAAGGGGGAGAAAAAATGCTTGATATGGAAGGTGGATGTGGCTGATCAGAAGGACAGCTATTATTGACTGGTGCACAGGTGTTGTTGTTGAAGCAGATGTCAGTATGACATTCTGGCTGGTACAGGTACTACAGTTCAGTAGCTGTTATATGCACAGATTTAGGGGGAGAAGAAGTACCCTTGTGCATTGTGCATTTGTGTGTCTTACTAGTTGCATCCATAACTAGTAATTCTGTTGATTGTTGCACAGATTTAGGGAAGGAGAAGTACCCTTGTGCATATGTGTATTACTAGTAGCCATAGCTAGTAATTGTTTTTGCTTCTGCTGCTGATTAAACTACTGTTATGTGGTTTAACTACTGATAGTTTACCTTGTGAACAAAAAGGACAGATATATGTTTTAGCCAAAATTTGCCAAAGGGGGAGTTTGTTGATTCTAAGAGTTGGCAGCAATTTTGGTAAAACAAAGAGTGTTCACAAGATGTCATGTGTGATGTCTTAACATAAGATATCCTATGTACCTGCTGGAGTTGAAGAACATATGCAAGCAGGATTGTTTCAGAATGACACATACACTGACAAGGCTTCTGATATTGGTTGTACCTGCTGGAGCTTAAATAGAAGCCATATGCTGCAGGATTGTTTCAGCTGACATACTCATTGTCATGGTAACTGATATGGTTGTACCTGCTATAAAAGGAAACTGGATTATGCAGGATTTTTCCAGATGTCAGACCCGATGTCTTGACATCTTGTACACAGAACATTCAGTATGAATGTCTGGTGTTTTGTGATTGCACAATTGGTGGCAATCATTGGTTGATTGAAGATATGGCTAGCTGGCGCATTCTTTCAGGGATATCAACCAGATTTGTTTATTTTCCAAGGAGATCTTTACAGCTGATATGAAAAGATTTGACTGGAAAATATATCTAGGGTTTTCAAGGTGTCCATTACTTCTATAAAAAGGGACATAGAAAACCTGATTGTACACACAACCAAGACTGAGCGAAATTTAGAGAGAGAGCTAGGGTTTGTGTCTGTAGGTCATTCAAGTCATCCATTGATGATTGAATTGGACTGATTTGTCTTCTTGATCAAAGCTTTGAAGCAAGATCAAGAGTGTGTCTTCTTGATTGAAACTGTGAAGTAAAATCAAGAATATTGTAATTGAATAGTATTTTCTTTTCACAAGGGATTGTTGTTTAAAATCACGGGTGTGTGATTGTAAGGGAAGTGAGTGGGTTCTCATATCTAAGAGTGCTTAGGTAGGAATTGCACGGGTAGAGATTAGGTGAGAAAGACTGTAACTTGGTGAAGTGTACGGATAGTCTTTGAACTAATTCTATTTTAGTGGATTCCCTTCCTGGCTTGGTAGCCCCCAGACGTAGGTGAGTTGCACCGAACTGGGTTAACAATTACTCGTGTTATTTGCTTTACCATTCTGTTTTTGTTTATCCATTGTTTATAACCAGATATCAGTGTCGTAACATTATCTTCGACATCTAATATCTGATACCAGAATTTCAACTTACATAGAGATTGAAGCTCCACCTTCTTCCCTGATGAATCACCTACGTAGCACCGTACCCGTATGTTCCACGCAGCCTTCATCGACGTTGAATCATCGATTTTCTCAAACATATTCACAGCCACACATTGATAGATAAAGAACAACGCCTTATGATCCTTCTTCCTTAGATCAGGCTGATCATTTCTCTATGCATCCATTGCATTTTCCGGAAGTGCAACCTGAACGTAATCGTCATTGACGTGATCAAGAACATCTTGAGCACCAAACATATATATATATATATATATATATATATATATATATATATAATAGTGTTGTTGAGAATGTATCAAGTGTGAGTAGTATGGATAATAATCTCACATTGGTTGGAAATATGGAGACTTGAGCATTTATAAGTGAGAGAATCTACCCACTTATCACCTTAAGTTTTTGAGTGAATATGTGGTGTGTCTCTCACAAAGGTGTTGCTCTAAAATAAAGAAGTTTCACAATGTCCAATGCTCCCTAGTGAAAAACACCCCCAACAAATGGTATCATGAGCCTTTGGTTCGAGAAAGGGACCGACTTACTTGTATCGAAAATCAAACGGCGCCAATGTGGTGAGTAAGAAACATTTTGTTGAAGAGTGTCAACAGCGCCAGTATGGTGAATAAGAAACGTTTCGTGCGGTAGGAGAGTTTGTGCAAGTAAGAATAACTTTAACTTGAGGGAGATCATTGTAGATTGACAGCACCGGTGTGGTGAATAAGAAACGTTTTGTGCGATACAAGAGTTTGTGGAAGTAAGAATAACTTTCACTTGAGGAAGATCATTGTACACTCACACTTGAGGAGGGGTGTTGAGATCAGAGTCTATAATATTCCTAGAGCCTGGATTTCCACAAGAGTCTGAATCACCATCAAAATCTAGATCAAAATCAGATTCACCTTCATAGTCAGACTCATCTTCAGAGTCACTTTCAGAATCATTTTCTGATTCTGACTCATCTTCAGAACTTTCATATTCTGAAGTATCTTCATAGGTTAACTCTACACCAGAGTTGGATTGAGATTTACTCCAATCCCACGCTTTTGATTCCTTCACAATGACATCTATGCTGAATTCAACCTTGTTGGTGACAGGACAATAAAGCTTATTGGCACATGTATTGTGGTACCCTACAAATAACATAACTCTGTTTCTATTATCTAACTTCCTTCTCTTAGCATCTGGAACATGTTTGTAACAAACATAACCAAACACCTTCAGATGGCTCACACTTTTCTTATCTCCAGTCCACTTCTCTAATTGAACAATTTCCTCCAACTTCTTCGTTGGACACTTGTTGAGCACATATGTTGCAGTGGCAATAGCTTTTTCCAACAAGGTGTGAGGTATTTTCTTCTCCTTCAGCATGCTACTTGTCATATCAAGAAAAGTTCGGTTTCTTCTTTCAGCAAGACCATTGTGTTAAGGAATGTATGGAAGAATCACCCCATACTCAATTTCGTTCTCCTCACATAACTATTTCAACTTTGTAGAGTTATACTCACCTTCACCATCAGTTCTGAGAATCTTCATCTTCTGACCATACTGATTCTCAGCCTTTATTCTGAATTTCTTAAATTTAGAAAACACCTTGTGCTTGAACTTTATAAGGGATACCCATGTCATTCTTGTGAAGTCATCAACAAATGACATAAAGTATTTATTCCCTCCAAGTGAAGATACTGGAAATGGTCCACACACATTAGAATTCACCACACCTAGAGCATGATTTGCTCTTGGAGGCATTTCAGATGCAAATGGAAGTCTTGGTTGCTTCCCTATCATGCACATATTGCATGACTTCTCTGGCTTCTTAATTACAGGAATTCCATGTACCAGCTTCTTTGAATTCAGATGCCATAAGCTTCTGAAGTTCAAATAACCAAATCTTTGGTGCCATAACTCATTTTCCTTCACAACACTTATTGCACTAAGGCATTCAGAATCTGCAGTTTTAACATTCACTTTGAATGTTCTATTCCTCCCCTGTCCTGACTTCATAACCAGCTTCTGATTACAGTCATACAAATTCAAAAGATTTTCCTTCATGGTAACTGAAAAACCTTTCTCAATTAATTGACCCACACTCATCAAATTGCTTTTCATTCCAGGAACATACCACACATTCTGAATCAATGTTGCTTTACCATTACACATAACTATTCTGACATTTCCCATACCTTCAACATTGAGGTATTTATCATCAACACATATGATCTCTGTCCTCTTACACGAGTCAAATTAAACCAGCCATTTCTTATTTCCAGTAAGATGATTTGAGCAATAGTATCCATATACCACCAGTCTGCCAAATACACATCATCATATTCAAAAGCCATTAATAGCCCAAATTCATCATCAGAATCTCTTCTAGCTATATTTGCTTCTTCTAACTTCCTTTCCTTGTTTGACCAACAATCCTTAAAAAAATGGCCAAACATATTACTACAGTAGCATTGAAACATTCTCTTGTCAATGTTTTCCCTTCCTTTTTGATGTTTATTTTAATCATAATTGGAGGCTTTTGAATCCTGAGACCTACCATGTCTTTTCTTTGCCTCTGACAAAGGCTACTTCTGGTCCTTCTTGACAAAAGAAGCTTTTAGACTCTGCTCTACCTCTCTCACAGAGGTTCTTTTAGTCAGACGCAACTCTTGCGCTTCTAGACTGGTTTGTAACTCTTTTATTCTCATGGTGCTCAAATCCTTAGAATGTTCAATTGCTACAACGATGTAATCAAACTTAGGAGTAAGAGATCTAAGTAACTTCTCAATGATGCTTTCTTCAGAGAGAGTTTCTCCATACGACTTTATCTCATTTGTGATCAGAATCACTCTGGATATGTAGTCGGGTACCTTCTCATTTGTCTTCATGCTGATATTCTCATATTACTTACATAGAGATTGAAGCTCCACCTTCTTCCCCGATGAATCACCTCTGTAGCACCGTACCCGTGTGTTCCACGCAGCCTTCATCGTTGTTGAATCATCGATTTTCTCAAACACATTCACAGCCACACATTGATGGATATAGAACAACGCCTTGTGATCCTTCTTCCTTAGATCAGGCTGAGCATTTCTCTATGCATCCATTGCATTTTCCGGAAGTGCAACCTGAACGTAATCGTCATTGACGTTATTAAGAACATCTTGAGTACCAAACATATAAATATATATATATATATATATATATATATATATATATATATATATATAATAGTGTTGAATGTATCAAGTGTGAGTAGTATGTATAATAATCTCACATTGGTTGGAAATATGGAGACTTGAGCATTTATAAGTGAGAGAATCTACCGACTTATCACCTTAAGGTTTTGAGTGAATATGTGTTGTGTCTCTCACAAAGGTGTTGCTCTAAAATAAAGAAGTTTCACAATGTTCAATCCTCCCTAGTGAAAAACTCCCCCAACAAATGGTATCATGAGCCTTTGGTTCGAGAAAGGGACCGGCTTACTTGTATCGAAAGTCAAACGGTGCCAATGTGGTGAATAAGAAACATTTTGTTGAAGAGTGTCAACAGCGCCAGTATGGTGAATAAGAAACGTTTCGTGCGGTAGGAGAGTTTGTGCAAGTAAGAATAACTTTAACTTGAGGGAGATCATTGTAGATTGACAGCACCAGTGTGGTGAATAAGAAACTTTTCGTGCGATACAAGAGTTTGTGGAAGTAAGAATAACTTTCACTTGAGGAAGATCATTGTACACTCACACTTGAGGAGGGGTGTTGAGATCAGAGTCTATAATATTCCTAGAGCCTGGATTTCCACAAGAGTCTGAATCACCATCAAAATCTAGATCAAAATCAGATTCACCTTCATAGTCAGACTCATCTTCAGAGTCACCTTCAGAATCATTTTCTGATTTTGACTCATCTTCAGAACCTTCATATTCTGAAGTAGCTTCATAGGTTAACTCTACACCAGAGTTGGATTGAAATTTACTCCAATCCCACGCTTTTGATTCCTTCACAATGACATCTATGTTGAATTCAACCTCGTTGGTGACAGGACAATAAAGCTTATAGGCACATGTATTGTGGTACCCTACAAATAACATAACTCTGTTTCTATTATCTAACTTCCTTCTTTTAGCATCTGGAACATGTTTGTAACAAACATAACCAAACACCTTCAGATGGCTCACACTTTTCTTATCTCCAGTCCACTTCTCTAATTGGACAATTTCCTCCAACTTCTTCGTTGGACACTTGTTGAGCACATATGTTGTAGTGGCAATAGCTTTTTCCCACAAGGTGTGAGGTAGTTTCTTCTCCTTCAGCATGCTACTTGTCATATCAAGAAAAGTTCGGTTTCTTCTTTCAGCAAGACCATTGTGTTAAGGAATGTATGGAAGAATCACCCCATACTCAATTTCGTTCTCCTCGCATAACTTTTTCAACTCTGTAGAGTTATACTCACCTTCACCATCAGTTCTGAGAATCTTCATCTTCTGACCACACTAATTCTCAGCCTTTATTCTGAATTTCTTAAATTTAGAAAAAAACCTTGTGCTTGAACTTTATAAGGGATACCCATGTCATTCTTATGAAGTCATCAACAAATTACATAAAGCATTAATTCCCTCCAAGTGAAGATACTGGAAATGGTCCACACACATTAGAATTCACCACACCTAGAGCATGATTTGCTCTTGGAGGCATTTCAGATGCAAATGGAAGTCTTGGTTGCTTCCCTATCATGCACACATTGCATGACTTCTCTGGCTTCCTAATTGCAGGAATTCCATGTACCAGCTTCTTTGAATTCAAATTCCATAAGCTTCTGAAGTTCAAATAACCAAATATTTTGTGCCATAACTCATTTTCCTTCACAACACTTGTTGCACTAAGGCATTCAGAATCTGCAGTTTTAACATTCACTTTGAATGTTCTATTCCTCCCCTGTCCTGACTTCATAACTAGCTTCTGATTACAGTCATACAACTTCAAAAGATTTTCCTTCATGGTAACTGAAAAACCTTTCTCAATTAATTGACCCACACTCATCAAATTGCTTTTCATTCCAGGAACATACCACACATTCTGAATCAATGTTGCTTTACCATTACACATAACTATTCTGACATTTCCCATACCTTCAACATTGAGGTATTTATCATCAACACATATGATCTCTGTCCTCTTACACGAGTCAAATTAAACCAGCCATTACTTATTTCCAGTAAGATGATTTGAGCAACAGTATCCATATACCACCAGTCTGCCAAATACACATCATCATATTCAAAAGCCATTAATAGCCCAAATTCATCATCAGAATCTCTTCTAGCAATATTTGCTTCTTCTAACTTCCTTTCATTGTTTGACCAACAGTCCTTAAAAAAATGGCCAAACATATTACTACAGTAGCATTGAACCATTCTCTTGTCAATATTTTCCCTTCTTTTTTGATGTTTATTTTCATCATGATTGGAGGCTTTTGAATCCTGAGACCTACCATGTCTTTTCTTTGCCTCTGACAAAGACTACTTCTGGTCCTTCTTAACAATAGAAGCTTTTAATGTCTGCTCTACCTCTCTCTCAGAGGTTCTTTTAGTCAGACGCAACTCTTGCGCCTCTAGACTGGTTTGTAACTCTTCTATTCTCATGGTGCTCAAAATCCTTAGAATGTTCAATTGCTACAACGATGTAATCAAACTTAGGAGTAAGAGTTCTAAGTAACTTCTCAATGATGCTTTCTTCAGAGAGAGTTTCTCCATATGACTTTATCTCATTTGTGATCAGAATCACTCTGGATATGTAGTCGGGTACCTTCTCATTGTTCTTCATACTGATATTCCCATATTACTTACATAGAGATTGAAGCTCCACCTTCTTCCCTGATGAATCACCTCCGTAGCACCGTACCCGTGTGTTCCACGCAGACTTCATCGTCGTTGAATCATCGATTTTCTAAAACACATTCACAGCCACACATTGATGGATATAGAACAACGCCTTATGATCCTTCTTCCTTAGATCAGGCTGAGCATTTCTCTATGCATCCATTGCATTTTCGGGAAGTGCAACCTGAACGTAATCGTCATTGACATGATCAAGAACATCTTGAGCACCAAACACTAACACACACACACACAGATATATATATATATATATATATATATATATATATATAAAATAGTGTTATTGAGAATGTATCAAGTGTGAGTAGTATGGATAATAATCTCACATTGGTTGGAAATATGGATACTTGAGCATTTATAAGTGATAGAATCTACCCACTTATCACCTTAAGGTTTTGAGTGAATATGTGGTGTGTCGCTCACAAAGGTGTTGCTCTAAAATAAAGAAGTTTCACAATGTTCAATGCTCCCTAGTGAAAAACTCCCCCAACAAATGGTATCATGAGCCTTTGGTTCGAGAAAGGGACCGGCTTACTTGTATCGAAAGTCAAACGGCGCCAATGTGGTGAATAAGAAACATTTTGTTGAATAGTGTCAACAACGCTAGTATGGTGAATAAGAAACGTTTCGTGCGGTACGAGAGTTTGTGAAAGTAAGAATAACTTTCACTCTAGGGAGATCATTGTAGATTGACAGCACCAGTGTGGTGAATAAGAAACGTTTCGTGCGATACAAGAGTTTGTGGAAGTAAGAATGACTTTCACTTGAGGTAGATCATTGTAGACTCACACTTGAGGGGGGGTGTTGAGATTAGAGTCTATAATATTCCTAGAGCCTGGATTTCCACAAGAGTCTGAATCACCATCAAAATCTAGATCAAAATCAGATTCACCTTCAGAGTCAGACTCATCTTTAGAGTCACCTTCAGAATCATTTTCTGATTCTGACTCATCTTCAGAACCTTCATATTCTGAAGTATCTTCATAGGTTAACTCTACACCAGAGTTAGATTGAGATTTACTCCAATCCCACGCTTTTGATTCCTTCACAATGACATATATGCTGAATTCAACCTTGTTGGTGACAGGACAATAAAGCTTATTGGCACATGTATTGTGGTACCCTACAAATAACATAATTCTGTTTCTATTATCTAACTTCCTTCTCTTAGCATTTGGAACATGTTTGTAACAAATATAACCAAACACCTTCAGATGGCTCACACTTTTCTTATCTCCATTCCACTTCTCTAATTGAACAATTTCCTCCAACTTCTTCGTTGCTCACTTATTGAGCACATATGTTGCAGTGGCAATAGCTTTTTCCAACAAGGTGTGAGGTATTTTCTTCTCCTTCAGCATGCTACTTGTCATATCAAGAAAATTTCGGTTTCTTCTTTCAGCAAGACCATTGTCTTAAGGAATGTATGGAAGAATCACCCCATACTCAATTTCGTTCTCCTCACATAACTATTTCAACTTTGTAGAGTTATACTCACCTTCACCATCAGTTCTGAGAATCTTCATCTTCTGACCACACTGATTCTCAGCCTATATTCTGAATTTCTTAAATTTAGAACACCTTGTGCTTGAACTTTATAAGGGATACCCATGTCATTCTTGTGAAGTCATCAACAAATGACATAAAGTATTTATTCCCTCCAAGTGAAGATACTGGAAATGGTCCACACACATTAGAATTCACCACACCTAGAGCATGATTTGCTCTTGGAGGCATTTCAGATGCAAATGGAAGTCTTGGTTGCTTCCCTATCATGCACATATTGCATGACTTCTCTGGCTTCTTAATTACAGGAATTCCATGTACCAGCTTCTTTGAATTCAGATGCCATAAGCTTTTGAAGTTCAAATAACCAAATCTTTGGTGCCATAACTCATTTTCCTTCACAACACTTGTTGCACTAAGGCATTCAGAATCTGTAGTTTTAACATTCACTTTGAATGTTCTATTCCTCCCCTGTCCTGACTTCATAACCAGCTTCTGATTACAGTCATACAACTTCAAAAGATTTTCCTTCATGGTAACTGAAAAACCTTTCTCAATTAATTGACCCACACTCATCAAATTGCTTTTCATTCAAGGAGCATACCACACATTCTGAATCAATGTTGCTTTACCATTACACATAATTATTCTGACATTTCCCATACCTTCAACATTGAGGTATTTATCATCAACACATATGATCTCTGTCCTCTTACACGAGTCAAATTAAACCAGCCATTACTTATTTCCAGTAAGATGATTTGAGCAACAGTATCCATATACCACCAGTCTACCAAATACACATCATCATATTCAAAAGCCATTAATAGCCCAAATTCATCATCAGAATCTCTTCTAGCTATATTTGCTTCTTCTAACTTCCTTTCCTTGTTTGACCAACAATCCTTAAAAAAATGGCCAAACATATTACTACAGTAGCATTGAACCATTCTCTTGTCAATGTTTTCCCTTCCTTTTTGATGTTTATTTTAATCATAATTGGAGGATTTTGAATCCTGAGACCTACCATGTCTTTTATTTGCCTCTGACAAAGGCTACTTCTGGTCCTTCTTGACAAAAGAAGCTTTTAGAGTCTGCTCTACCTCTCTCTCAGAGGTTCTTTTAGTCAGACGCAACACTTGCGCCTCTAGACTGGTTTGTAACTCTTTTATTCTCATGGTGCTCAAATCCTTAGAATGTTCAATTGCTACAACGATGTAATCAAACTTAGGAGGAAGAGATCAAAGTAACTTCTCAATGATGCTTTCTTCAGAGAGAGTTTCTCCATATGACTTTATCTCATTTGTGATCAGAATCACTCTGGATATGTAGTTGGGTACCTTCTCATTGTTCTTGATGCTGATATTCTCATATTACTTACATAGAGATTGAAGCTCCACCTTCTTCCCTGATGAATCACCTCCATAGCACCGTACCCGTGTGTTCCACACAGCCTTCATCGTCGTTGAATCATCGATTTTCTCAAACACATTCACAGCCACACATAGATGGATATAGAACAACGCCTTATGATCCTTCTTCCTTAGATCAGGCTGAGCACTTCTTTATGCATCCATTGCATTTTCCGGAAGTGCAACCTGAACGTAATCGTCATTGACGTGATCAAGAACATCTTGAGCACCAAACTTATATATATATATATATATATATATTAATATATATATATATATAAATATATATATATATATATATATATATATATATATATAATAGTGTTGTTGAGAATGTATCAAGTGTGAGTAGTATGAATAATAATCTCACATTGGTTGGAAATATGGAGACTTGAGCATTTATAAGTGAGAGAACTACCCACTTATCACCTTAAGGTTTTGAGTGAATATGTGGTGTGTCTCTCACAAAGGTGTTGCTCTAAAATAAAGAAGTTTTACAAAGCTCCCTAGTGAAAACCTCCCTCAACAAATGGTATCATGAGCCTTTGGTTCGAGAAAGGGACCGGCTTACTTGTATCGAAAGTCAAACGGCGCCAATGTGGTGAATAAGAAACATTTTGTTGAAGAGTGTCAACAGCGCCAGTATGGTGAATAAGAAACGTTTCGTGCGGTTCGAGAGTTTGTGAAAGTAAGAATAACTTTCACTCTAGGGAGATCATTATAGATTGACAGCACCGGTGTGGTGAATAAGAAACGTTTCGTGCGATACAAGAGTTTGTGGAAGTAAGAATAACTTTAACTTGAGGAAGATCATTGTAGACTCACACTTGAGGGGGAGTGTTGAGATCAGAGTCTATAATATTCCTAGAGCCTGGATTTCCACAAGAGTCTGAATAGCCATCAAAATCTAGATCAAAATCAGATTCACCTTCATAGTCAGACTCATCTTCAGAGTCACCTTCAGAATCATTTTCTGATTCTGACTCATCTTCAGAACCTTCATATTCTGAAGTATCTTCATAGGTTAACTCTACACCAGAGTTGGATTGAGATTTACTCCAATCCCACGCTTTTGATTCCTTCACAATGACATCTATGCTGAATTCAACCTTGTTGGTGACAGGACAATAAAGCTTATAGGCACATGTATTGTGGTACCCTACAAATAACATAACTCTGTTTCTATTATCTAACTTCCTTCTCTTAGCATTTGGAACATGTTTGTAACAAACATAACCAAACACCTTCAGATGGCTCACACTTTTCTTATCTCCAGTCCACTTCTCTAATTGAACAATTTCCTCCAACTTCTTCGTTGCACACTTGTTGAGCACATATGTTGTAGTGGCAATAGCTTTTTCCCACAAGGTGTGAGGTAGTTTCTTCTCCTTCAGCATGCTACTTGTCATATCAAGAAAAGTTTGGTTTCTTCTTTCAGCAAGACCATTGTGTTAAGGAATGTATGGAAGAATCACCCCATACTCAATTTTGTTCTCCTCACATAACTTTTTCAACTCTGTAGAGTTATACTCACCTTCACCATCAGTTCTGAGAATCTTCATCTTCTGACCACACTAATTCTCAGCCTTTATTCTGAATTTCTTAAATTTAGAAAAAACCTTGTGCTTGAACTTTATAAGGGATACCCATGTCATTCTTATGAAGTCATCAACAAATGACATAAAGCATTTATTCCCTCCAAGTGAAGATACTGGAAATGGTCCACACACATTAGAATTCACCACACCTAGAGCATGATTTGCTCTTGGAGGCATTTCAGATGCAAATGGAAGTCTTGGTTGCTTCCCTATCATGCACACATTGCATGACTTCTCTGGCTTCTTGATTACAAGAATTCCATGTACCAGCTTCTTTGAATTCAGATGCCATAAGCTTCTGAAGTTCAAATAACCAAATCTTTTGTGCCATAACTCATTTTCCTTCACAACACTTGTTGAACTAAGGCATTCAGAATCTGCAGTTTTAACATTCACTTTGAATGTTCTATTCCTCCCCTGTCCTGACTTCATAACCAGCTTCTGATTACAGTCATACAACTTCAAAAGATTTTCCTTCATGGTAACTGAAAAACCTTTCTCAATTAATTGACCCACACTCATCAAATTGCTTTTCATTCCATGAACATACCACACATTCTGAATCAATGTTGCTTTACCATTAGTCATAACTATTCTGACATTTCCGATACCTTCAGCATTGAGGTATTTATCATCAACACATATGATCTCTGTCCTCTTACACGAGTCAAATTAAACCAACCATTTCTTATTTCCAGTAAGATGATTTGAGCAAACAGTATCCATATACCACCAGTCTGCCAAATACACATCATCAGATTCAAAAGCCATTAATAGACCAAATTCATCATCAGAATCTCTTCTTGCTATATTTGCTTCTTCTAACTTCCTTTCCTTGTTTGACCAACAGTCCTTAAAAAAATGGCCAAACATATTACTACAGTAGCATTGAACCATTCTCTTGTCAATATTTTCCCTTCCTTTTTGATGTTTATTTTCATCATAATTGGGGGCTTTTGAATCCTGAGACCTACCCTGTCTTTTCTTTGCCTCTGACAAAGGCTACTTCTGGTCCTTCTTGACAAAAGAAGCTTTTAGACTCTGCTCTACCTCTCTCACAGAGGTTCTTTTAGTCAGACGCAACTCTTGCGCCTCTAGACTGGTTTGTAACTCCTCTATTCTCATGGAGCTCAAATCCTTAGAATGTTCAATTGCTACAACGATGTAATCAAACTTAGGAGTAAGAGATCTAAGTAACTTCTCAATGATGCTTTCTTCAGAGAGAGTTTCTCCATATGACTTTATCTCATTTGTGATCAGAATCACTCTGGATATGTAGTCGGGTACCTTCTCATTGTTCTTCATACTGATATTCTCATATTACTTACATAGAGATTGAAGCTCCACCTTCTTCCCTGATGAATCACCTCCGTAGCACCGTACCCATTTGTTCCACGCTGCCTTCATCGTCGTTGATTCATTGATTTTCTCAAACACATTCACAGCCACACATTGATGGATATAGAACAACGCCTTATGATCCTTCTTCCTTAGATCAGGCTGAGCATTTCTCTATGTATCCATTGCATTTTCCGGAAGTGCAATCTGAACGTAATCGTCATTGACGTGATCAAGAACATCTTGAGCACGAAAAAACACACACATCTAAATCATCCAACGCTCCCACTTCTTGCCATCGAACATATGAAGCTTCGTACTCAGATTACAGTTACTGTTCATCTTCAACCTTGTGCAATACACTCAGGTCTCACCAAACACTAGTGTTTCCCATCCCGTAGAATCAAGAAATGTGATTTTGTTATGGTTTAAATCAAAAGTTCAACACGAACTCAAGAAATAAAATCAATCACACAACGTCTCATTGTTCATCGTGTTTCCCTTTGTTTCCCTGTGGATCTGAAATGGAGCTCTAGATACCAATTGTTGGTGCACAAGGTGAAAATGAACAAAAATTGAAGAAGAGAGAGAAGAGATAATAACAAACTTCAATTACTCCGCTAAAACGGTTACAACAAAATGGTTGCACACACTACACACAATGTTCAATGGATACAACTGTTGACTGCTACAGAACTATATATATATATATATATATATATATATATATATATATATATATATATATATATATATATATATATATAATATCACATAAGCAACACTGCTAACCTACACTAACTAGGTTAAGTTTAACAAAACTAATACTACACTGTTGAATATGAATTACTTCTAACTGTTAATACATTCCATACTTCTAACTATTTCTCATACTTTGTATTTAGTGAAAGATTAGCAATAGTCAATTAAAAGAAATTAACAGAAGAGTTTGGAGAATATCTCATTACCCTCTTCATTAATGTTTATTCATAGAATCGACGTAAGAATTGTGTTGGTTCTTCTTCATATTTTGATGACTCCTAATTAGATTCATCCCATATGGTCATAAGACTCTTCATCTTTTTTTTCTATATTTGTGGAACTTTTATTTTACATGAGTGAATGTTCGTCCAATTAAATTCATGACATGATATTTATCATTTTAGCAAACATTTTGTGTTTAAGAAAAATTTCATTTGAGGTTAGGGATGGATTTAAACGAAAGTAACTTCATACAAATTTTTGTGTGTGTGTAATGCATGCAATTTAGCTTAGAGAAATTTAGTTATCTTTGCGGAAATTTCCCTATTTTTCTTAACCATTTGACTTCATTAGCTAATTTCATTGATGTCCAGTCTTTACACACATCATTTTTCTTGCGTTAAATGTGCTGCGAGAAATAGGTATTGGGTGTTAAAATTAAATCTTTTGTTTTTTTTAAGACCTATCTTGAAAAAACCCGTTATCTAATACAGTTAGTCTATATAGACAGCGTGTAATACTTTAGCCTATCATAACTATAAATTTTAAAAAATTATATTAATATTTATATTATTTCACATCAAAATAACATATTAACTTTTCTTATCTACTAAATTTTATCTCTATTAATTTCATTTTTATCTTTAAATATTATATTAATATAATAAAATTAATATTTAATTATTTTGTATTTTCCTTCACAATTTTCTCATTTCTATTTGTTTATATTTTGTTAAATATTTGAGTATTATTTTATACGATTTAAACATGTATTGTATTTAAAAACATATCATAGTATATTTGAAAAATAATATAGTAGTTAAAAATGTACTATATTTAAAATATTGACTTTTATTGTATTTATAATAAATATTATGGAGTTTTTATTTTTATTTTTTTATAAAGAAAATAGTCTCTTTAAGATCGGGTAGCCAGAAGCCCGTATAGGGATGAGCTCAGATAGTAATTTTTGAGTCCATATTACAACATAGCTTTTTTTGTCCATCCCTAACAAGTCTGAGGCCTGTCAGGACCGACCTATTTAGGGTCGGGTGGTCTATTTTGACAAGTAAACCCAATAGGATGGGGATCCACATGGTACGACTCATGGAAAAGTTTGATTGAATTACATAGTTACCAAGAAAAGACTCTCTAAGAAAAATCCCATTTTCATCTCCTATATAGGTCATCTCCCCTTTTATGTAGGCTCGCACGTTGGACATACCCTAAAGAAAAATATTTATATTTTTGTTTTGCTTTAAAATGCAAGGTATAAGTCTCACATGTGTGAAAATTTTGAATAACGAGTTTATCCCCTTGTGTTCGCTCACATATGTCAATGATTGGTCTGCAAATGTATCATATGCAAGACGAGCTCGCTAAATCCCCATGTATTCTAGAAGATGAATTATTTGCATCGCTCCTTACAACCAACAAGAATATTCTCATTACAACTGAATAGTCTTAATGCTTATTAGGTTCATTATCTACATCTCATATATTAAAGAAACTAGTGACCCATCATGCTCCGTAGTGGGTCTGAGTCAATATATCCATAATCAATATTATAAGCAAATAACCTGGCTTGAATGTTAAAGCTATAAATGCATATCTATAAGGTTAGGTCAAGGGATCACTTATTCACATATCATAAACTTAAAGGCTTTTTGCTTGATCTATCATAGAAATGGTCACCTCTATTGTACTCACCAAAAGTTAATTGGCGCACACTATGGGGTCCGGAGAAATTGACTTGGACCACACACATTTTCGAAATGACTATGTTAACCCTATTTTCATATAATGATGGTGTCCATAAGGGTTACATCCTGTAATATAAATCAAGAGACCCTAGAGGAAATGCAAATTGTCGTAGAAAAGTTGTGCCACTAGAACCAAACCATGCAAAATAGTGTTCAAGACATCCAGCAACAATAACTAGATAATGATAAGTAGGAAGGTAAAAAGGTTTTGAATCTCTGACCTTTTTCTGTCGATATTTGGGATGACCCAATTATGGATAATTTCAAGTCACCTCATTAATGATGTTTGACTGAAAGAGTAGTCCTCAGGAGTACATTACCTCCACCAATACACATATGGCGATAATAGGCAAGAAACATTCTCTAAAGTGAGAACTCTTTTCTGGAACACTGAAGGAGGCTGCTTTGTGTAATACATGAGCCTCCCTGGGCTCTCTGTAACTAGCTACCAAAACTTTTCTAAAATGTTGATCCATCAGTTTTTGGAAAGCAAAAAACCACAAGGTATCCATTATAAGTATATTTAATGCGTGTCGCAAACTTTCTCAATCCTTACGAGAATACTTGGCGTGATTCAAAGAAGCCATCATCAAGGTGATATATCCTATAATGTTATATTTGTGAGTGTACTAAACCAGGGCGCCATCGCCACTCCCAAGAGCGGTACCACCTAGGCGATGTTCTCAGGACTCGCCCTTGGGACTAACGGCATGTGTAATGTCGTTATTCAAAGGAGAGGGAGTCTACCACTACTCCCGAAAGGTTAGGTGGTCAATAACTTCTCTTGACCAGAAGGGAGAGGTTTTTTCCCCTTAGGGTTACCCAAACCCTAGGTCTAGAAGGCCTCTATAATACTCCTTCCTCATGGGGAAAGGGATAGATCTTATGTAATACCCCGTATTTCCTTAAATACCAAAATTCCTATTAATTGAGACCAACTAAGTTCCTATATGCTCTAAAAGTTGTCGATTGGGATAAATAGAGTAAATAGTGAGTTCAGGTTGACTTAATTAATATTAATTGGGACTGACCTTTTATTAATTGGGACATTTTAGTAACACTAATAATGGGTCAATAGCTCTGGTAGAACAAATATTACAAGTATGGTGCTGCTTGAGATATTTGTTACTACCTGTAACCACTTACTAACCACATATATTAATCATGGCCACTTATTTATGACCTTTGACCCACTCACCACCACATGTTTGTATCTCAACTACCTACCATAAGCCACTTCATTTCTCAATGCATCAGAAAGGATAAGTAGAGAGAAAAGGAAAGATAGAAGAAGAGAAAAACAAGGTTAGTGAAGAAGAAGAAGAAGGAAAGCTTGGAAAGATCAAGAGTTTGGAACCAACCCTAGATTTCTAGAAGATTAGGATTGTAGAATAATAGATAAATCATGAACAATCCATGCTATGTGATGAATATTTCTCTTGATGTTGTTGTTTTTATGAACATGTGCTTGATATGTTCTTTGTGATTGTTGTGATAACATGATTTGTTATGGTTATGGTAAAATGATTGGTTGTGATTATGGCCTTGGAATCCTTGATTTATATGTGTATAAGAACATGTAGCATGATCGGTTTTGTTGGAAGAAGAAGGGGTATTTTGTTAGAAATGGTATAATAAAGGAAAATGGTGTCTGTGAAGTGGAATGTGAAAATGTGAATGGACCAATCGATTGGTCTATGTGATCAATCGATTGACAGCCCTTTGTTTTGCAGAAAAAATTAGATTTTTACAGGACCAATCGATTGACACTGCATTACAATCGATTGCACAAACTTGTTGTATATGAACAGTGGAAAATTTTAGCAGGACTAATCGATTGACACTCAGGATCAATCGATTGACACTCAGCAAACTTTGAAAAACATAAATGTGGGAGGAACCAATCGGTTGACTTAAGTTAAAAACTTCAAAATCCATTTCTTATGTGTTTTTAAATGCATTCTTCCAACCATTAATCAATTGTGATGCTATGCTTATGTTGAATACATGTTAATGGTGGGAATTACATGATGAATATAGTAAGTTAACCTAGGATTGGTATTAGGTCATGAGTGAGGTTTATGACTTAGATAACATTGAATGACAGTATTCATTCGTACGACGCTTATGTGGAGGTCGTGTACAAATTGTTGCCTTGATTGAGAATGAGACGCATTGTATGGAATATGCCATGCTATTAATTATGTATTGTGGTGAATGAAGTCACCTGTGATTAATGGATTTTGTTATGGTTCGTGGAACCGATGAATTGTGAAACCGATCATGTATTCAGAATGTGTATTTTCTGTGACGGTGCACATCTCTCTTTGGTATGCTTAGATGAGTAAGCATTGGGATGTGAGACCATGATTCGAGCCTTAATTGGGTTTGAGCCCCAACCATGGAGGAAATGGGGGAAAGGTGGACACCTAGGTAGGTTAGAGTCCCATACGGTGAAATATACCCTAGGTGGGTTAGAGTCCCATACGGGTGACGGTCGCTTGAACTGGGGATTAAGCCTCGTAGAGGACCCGATATCCACCGCGAAAGTCGAATCATACGAGCATGCATGAACTGGGCCTGGCTTAGACGTAAGTTCGTTCGGGAATTGATGCATCGTGATCTGAATAATGATTGTGGTTGCGTTATGAGAACTCAGATGCATGTTTCCATACATTGCGAGTTAGTTTCCCCATCGCTCAAGTCTTCGTTCCCTTGTTGACTTGAGTTGGATATGAGTTGAATATTGATTAGAAAAACCTTGTAAAGTTGAGTGGACCCATAAGATAGGGAACCCACTGAGATTATTATCTCACCCCATGTTGTTGATTATTTTTCAGGTGGTTCTGAGCAGGTGAAAGGTAAGGACAAGATAGAGTGGTGTCTTGCTTACCTGAGGACTGGATGGCTTTTCTTTCCGCTGTGTAGATATTTTTGGGATCATTGTCTAATGATCTAGATCAATAGTTTTATTTTAGGCACTTTTGTGTACATTTTGTGCCATGTTGTATTTATTTTGGGCATGTATTTGTATATGTACATTGTGCTGCTAGGCGCTTATGTATTTCAGTACCAGTTTTACACTATGTATAATATGTATTCTAGACATATATTATATATGGGTGTTACATCTTAAGCCATACAAATAACACTTTATATATGCTTACATATAAGCATACCATTAAATGATAGAGCATCTCACCTCACGTGAGTAGGATCTCTAAACCACCATAAAACACAACCACTATTGTAGGCAAGCCCTAACTACCAGACAACGTAGTATACCTACTAAGGCCTCTGAGTCCCTCTACCCTTGTAGGAGGAACATGCATTACCTCACCCATTTTAAAGATGCTACAATCAGGGTCGTCCCACCAAACCAATAAATGTTTATGGGGGTGTTCCAAAATGGACTAAAGGCGAGAACTTTAACAAGTCCCTTGACCAAAAACCAGCGCTTTTGTTGGCAGAAGTGGTCACCAGAGTAGACTGCTACATAAAGGGTAGGGAGAGAAACACAAAAAAGGAAGGCACACGATGTCAATGAGTATGTTCCAAATGCTGAGAGTTCACACAACCAGAGGAAGAGCAATTATACCTTGCCCATAAAGAAAAAGACTGCATTTAAGAGGGTATGCAAGGCGAAAAAATACTTCATGCGCCTGAATAACCGTCATGAGCAGATATGGCTCATGGTTCTCCGCCTACACAACATCCCTACAATGCTCGCTCCAAAGGAATATGTGATGGGTCTTGAACAGGGAAGATGGTGCAAGTTCTATAGAGTCAATGGACACCACACTGAAGATTACTACTAGCTCAAAAACGAAATTGAGAGACTAATACAAGGGGACACCTCAAGAAATATGTGAATGGTGACTCCTACCATGTGTTAGATAAATCTAACTCACGAGGTTAGGATGACGTTGGAATCCCCATGCTCAACAAAGCAAAAGAGGTGTCTTAGCAATAAGGTAGTAAAGTTTTACACTACATGCTAAACACCATAGCAGGAGGATTCTCCGGGGGCAGGGAAACTAGTTTTGCGTGTAGAAGGTATGCTCGCTAGATCCTGAGTGTAGAAGATCTCCCAAAAGTCGATACTGAAGGCGAACACCAAGCACCATAAACCACGATCGTCGTGTTTGAGAAAGATGTAGTTGGCCTCCACCCTCACAATGATGACCCCATGGTCATTACCATCGACTGTGAAGAATGGGAGATTAAAAGAGTTATCATAGACCAGGGGAGTTCCGCAGACATTATACTAGGATCCATTTGAAAGATTTTGTCTTGACCTAGAGGATCTGAAGCCTTTCAAAGGATCATTGGTTAGATTATCTGGATAACAGGTACATGTAAAGGGATATATCACCTTGATGATCACTTTTGGAAAGCAGGATCATGCCAAAGAGATAAAGGTTAGATATTTGGATATTTATTCCCCTTCTTCCTACAATATGATTACAGTTCGACCCGATTTTAACCGACTAGGCGCCGCCTTATCCAAGTTGTATTTATGCATGACGTACCTGCTCCCCAATGGGCAAGTGGGATTTATAAAAGGATATCATGAGGCAGCTAGGAAATGTTACTCATAAAGCCTTAAGTTTAAGAGGGTTCGCACTCCAGGCCAGAAGGCCAAGAGGATTGGCTTAGGAATAAAGTCGTTAGGAGAAACCTGCATGGGTGGGGAGGCTTACTCTCCAATCGCTAAGGAGATTGAAGATTGAAGGTTCATAGGGGAGATCCTTTGGAGACTTCAACATAGTTGTCATTCATTTATTTTCTTTATTACGATTTGGATAATTTGTTGTCATGTTTTATAGGCGAGTACTGCATCTCAACCGATTGTAACAAAACATTATTTCATGGAATTAATTGATAATGACAACTAATATCCTCTAATAAGTCAAGCATAAGTGATTAAGTAGATCAAGGTGAAAAACTAAGTATTAAGGTTTGATGGGTTTGATTATTCGATGATGGTAACCAAATAGAATACAAGCCCATACCTTATATCAAGTGAAATCAATCAAGTGCCTACACAGTAAAGCATCTGACAAAGTCTTGAAATCCAAGAAAGCCCTACCATGCTTAGTCTGAGTGAATATGTTGTAAAACATAATGGTGCTCTCGTAAAACTGCATGGCTAAATCACACACACGCACACACTAAAACATATTTTCAAAATTATTTTTCTCAAGAAAATATCTTCAAAAATGTCTTGAAGTTATTCCAAATGAGTTGGAAGATGTCAGAAAAGCTATATTCAAAGTTTTATCTTTGCCAATCGATTATCACATTAATTTAATCAATTGGCTCAGTTCAAAATCAATTGCTAAGCAATTATGATATCATCTTAAAAGTTTTGTCTTTGACAATCAATTAGCATATTAACTTAAAGGCTCAACCCATGTTAAAATCCTTCATTAGTTATCCCGTAGTAAAACCAAGGTTAGGTTAAAGCTTATCCCGATATTAAAAGATTTGATAAGGTTTGAGATTAACCTAATGTTAAAATATCGTGGGTTATTGGTTAACACGTGTAAAACTAATGTTTAAGGTTCATGAGCTCAACCCGTGATAAAATCTTACAAAGTTTGTTTAGAAGCTTGAAGACTAACCGCTCTAATACTCTTGTGGTAAGAAAACTAACCTCTTCGATCTACATCGTAGAAAGAGGACTAACCGTTTCAATATGTCATTTGGAAAAAAAAAGACTCAAAGTTCTCTATCTCAGTCTTATTGTTTGGTTGGAAGTCAACCGTTTTCCATGTATAAGGGGATTCATGAGTATTACTTACTACAAGCTCTCAAAGTTTATTAGATACTCTCAAAATCAATTTTTAGGGACGAGACTAATTTGTTTTTTGATTGAACCTATGAGTGCAACTTTCCGGTAGATTTATTTTGCATGATGTCAAAACTAGGATACTTTAGCGTTAATGTATATTGGACAATATCCTTTGATTCTCTGTGTGTATCTTAGCATTAAGAACCATAAAAGTATTTGAAAAAAAGTTTGAAAAAGGTTTCATGCATCCAAAATGCATTCAAAACTATTTTTGGAAAAAAATGAACTATAGGCCGACACATGCATATCATAGATCGACATATCCATTGTACATGTCGACTCATTTACTACATTATTAAAGCCTGTAGGCTCTAACAGATGTGCCACCTCTATAGGTCAGTATATAAGAAGTACATGACCTTTACAGATCTATGCATGACCTATACAGGTCGGCCTATGCATCGAATAGGTCGGACATGGCTTTCACAGGTCAACCTATTCAATGAAAATTTCCAAAACTTCTCATTTTTTTCAAATCTTTTGCATTCCTTTTGCCTCCAAACATTCGTGCATATAAATACTTCATACATGCATCATTTACTAAAAAAGGTTTCTAGTGAGTAAAACCTATACAAAACCGAGATTTCAAAGCATTCTCATCATCTTCAACCTCTTATCTATGCATACACATAATCAAACCACACATAATCATTTTTTGATTGGGTTCCATCTAGATTAGGATTGATATCGTCCAATTTAGGTTTGTTGTACTATAAATTGGGATGAGAACTTTGAGGGTTTCAAATCAGAAATCTAAGTTGCGGTTTTCGTTCAAGATCTCTTAGAGTTTGAAGGTTTTGGACAATATTACACAAGGCAGATCCGGTCGAGTGAAGTCTTTGAAGAACGGTAGATTCTTGCAAAGGAGTGGAGTGGGAAGGTGTATAGCATTGGTAAATCTTGGGTTTCAACAAGTGCGTGTTTGGGATTCTATCGAGTGAAATCTTTGAAGAACAATGAGTTTCTTGCAAAGAAGTAGCGTGAGATGGTGAATTGAAGCAACATTGTTGGTTACTTGATCAAGCTTTGATCAAGGGAAGAGAATGTGTTAGAATCAATATCAATCCTAGGGTTGTAGGGTTAGATTGCTACATCTCTCTTGTACACATACATTTTCAAAGTAAGATATATTACACTATCTCAATTCACATTCAAATTGAGGGCAGACATACTCATGGCGAGGTCGATTAGGAAACTGCCTAAACAAACCCTTATGTACGCTTTCTCTATCTCTCTTTTATTTTTGGTTTGTAAATTTTCGATTTCATAGATCGTTCGATCAAATTGTTTGGATAGTAATTTTTGATTGCATTTTGAAATTGGTGTTGTTGAGTTAATCACAAACCTTTAGGTTGTGATTGGATTTTGAAATCAACAATATCACGTAAAACTCCAAACAATATTGACTGTACACTAAGTGTTCGACAAATTGCTTCAAATGATTTTTTTTGGGTGAATTATAATTGTAAGTAAGCTTTCCTTATTACTTTGCATTCAACTAGTTGTGATTAGTTGTTGTTGGTCGATTTGTAAATAATTATCATATCATTGTCACTACTACGCATATCCAAGATTTTTGATAGCAGGTTCGGTTAGACTCTTTTTGATCCGGGATATTTTAAACTTGGTTCTGCGCCATAACATTTTTAAACCTATTTTTTGTCAAAGTTTTAACTCGAGATCTATTCACCCCCTATAGGTCTAAGTCTATCGTCTAACATAACCTGTATAACTCTTGGGGTTCCTCTCTTCCCGTAACTCTTTATTTTATGTTATTTATATTCTGCAATTTGTCTTTCCATTTCTTAATATTTAAAATCATTTTAACTTTAATTTTAATCCGTTTTTTTTCAAAAACCATGTTTTTCTGAACCACACAACTCACCCCCCCTCCCCCTCTTGTGTGTAAAGTCACATGTCAAACATTGTATTTAAAAATCTCATCCTAGAGAGTCACGAACTATGGTCATATCACACAACACCAAACTCCTCTACAAAAGAAACATCATTTAAGTTGGTGTATGATTCAAACACCACACTACTCGTAGAAATAGACACGCCCACCTGGCGATGTGAACATGTCAATGAAGAAGGTATGACACTCATGAAGTTACTTGTCCATATTCTCCGGCCAACATATTTTCTAATCCCTCTCCCTACCTCAAATTTGTTTCTAATATCTATGAGTAGTGCATTTTATTGTGTTCATTGAATTTTATGAATCAATTAAAGAGAACGATACATGTCTTAAATGCACCGTAAATCTACTCGACGAAGCGCGTAAAATGGACCACATCCAAGAATTCACAAAGAAACAAAGAGTTCCATGAAGATAAAATTTCCGAGTTGTACCACGGGAAATGAAGAATGGTGTCTTAGTGCTCATTCAAGTGGTAACACCTACTAGAATTGAAAAACTCTTTCCTAACGTGGAAGAGCCTTACATATTACATGAAAATCTAACATATGACACCTACAAACAAAAATAATTAAAAGGTGACTAGATTTTGGAATTTAGTTAATTTGATACATTACTATAATTAATGTTTATTTTAAAAGTTAATAAGGCATATATATAAACCCGTGATTTACATTTTATACATGTGGTTTAATACATCAATTAAGTGATAGAGTGTAGACCTTTTCCCTTAAAAAGGAATGAATTTTTAACTAGATGTCATATTTACTAAATTCACTTTATTGCTCTCGTGAAAAAAATTACATATTAATTATGTCGTATGGGGTATCATTGTATCCTACGAGATATTAGTCCCTAAAAATATTTATTGAATCTCAAGTGTTCTACAAGGAATATGACAAGAAATCCTGGACAAGTAAAATCTAGTTCAATTCTTTTACATCCATCAACCTCTTTTGATACCAGGTTTTCTAAAAATGTTGCTCAGTAGCATCTATTTAATTGTGATTATTTGTATTTTTATCATGTTTTGAATTTATATTTCACTCTAGATTTTACTAACTTAGTTGTTTTCTATCGAGTTAGTATTATTATATGTATCATGTATGTCAAAGGATGTAACTTATATATAATGTGCATGAAACAACAGCAACTTTTCTGTTAGTGATGCTTGGAGTATTATTGTTTTGTATAATTGTGCTAGAGGTTTAATTAATATAATTGAAGATTGATTTGTGTAAGGTAGGGTTTGACACACCTTTTTGTTAATACATACTTATAATCCAATATTCTATGGTTTACCTATTTCTTGTAACTTTTTTTGTGTTTCTTTTAAACGAGGTTAACGTGAGATTAACAAAGATTGCTCAAATAAATGATTATATCTCAATTAAGTTGGCTTCAATTTAACCCAATATAATATAATAGACTTAGTACTTCAATATATCTTTTATTATCTATATAGAAATTATAATTTTATTGTAATTTTTATGATGAAATAATAATATAAATCGGTTATTTACGATAATAATTTTTTAATATTTATTAATACTAACACAATTAATATAAAGATAATAACACACTAATCACACATGATAATATTAGAATAATTATACTCTAAGATTTTAAAATTTGTTATATCTTCTCATCTCAAATGTTTGAGAATTTGACCTCTCTCATTAACCTCTATTCCCCGATTCATTTTAAGAATAAACACATTGAATTAATTGAATTAACAAAACATAATTGCACATTTCTTAGAGGTTATACAAACAACTACTAAAGTTAGAAAAATTAAAGAGAGATCAACTCAATCTTTATCAAATTAAATTAAAGTTTATTTTAAAACACAAACAACTAGTTCATAGAAACAATAACTTATTTAGTACACAAACGAGATCTCACTTAATACATAGAAATAAGGTTTTACGTAGCACGGAGTTTAAAAACATATGAGAAACATGAAAAGTTTTCAAAATGACATAGATATTGATTAACAAAGACATGAACTAGTTTCGGGTATTTTTCAACCATCCATCAAGATAAACTTGTTTGGAGTCAGGGGTGGATTTTGTTTTCTCAGCTCAGATATCTTTCAACCATCCATCAAGATAAACCTGGTTAGAATCAGAGGTAGATTTTGTTGTCTCATCTCGAATGTCTTTCAACCATCCATCAAGATAAACTTGGTTGGAGTCAGAGGGGGATTTCGTTTTTTCAGCTCGAATATCTTTCAACCATCCATCAAGGTAAACTTGGTTGGAGTCAGAGGAGGATTTTGCTTTTTCAGCTCGGGTGTCTTTCAACCAACCATCAAGATAAACTTGTTTGGAATCAGAGGTGGATTTTGTTTTCTCTGCTCGGGTATCTTTCAACCACCCATCAAGGTATACTTGGTTGGAGTCAGGGGTAGCTTTTGTTCTCTCAGTTCGGGAATCTTTCAACCATCCATCAAGGTAAACTTGGTTGGAGTCAGACATGGTTTTTGTTTTCTTCGCCTGGGTATTTTTCAACCATCCATCAAGGTAAACTTGGTTGGAGTCAGGGGTAGATTTGTCTTTCTCAGCTCGGGTATCTTTCAACCATCCATCAAGGTAAACTTGGTTGGATTCAGAGGTGGATTTTGCTTTCTCTGCTCTTGTATCTTTCAACCATCCATCAAGGTAAACTTGGTTGGAGTTAGGAGTTGACTTTTCTTTCTCAACTCTGATATCTTTCAACCACCCATCAAGATAAACTTGGTTGGTGTCACCTGTAGATTTTGCTTTCTCAGCTCGGGTATCTTTCAACCATCCATCAAGATAAACTTGGATGGATTCAGAAGTGGGTTTTGCTTTCTCTGCTCTAGTATCTTTCAACCATCCATCAAGGTACACTTGGTTGGAGTTAGGTATTGACTTTTCTTTCTCATCTCTGATATCTTTCAACCATCCATCAAGATAAACTTGGTTGGTGTCACCTGTAGATTTTGCTATCTCAGCTCGAGTATCTTTCAACCATCCATCAAGGTAAACTTGGTTGGATTCAGAGGTCGATTTTGGTTTCTCTGCTTTGGTATCTTTCAACCATCCATCAAGGTAAACTTGGTTGGAGTTAGGTGTGGACTTTTCTTTCTTGGCTCTGATATCTTTCAACCATCCATCAAGATAAACTTGATTGGAGTCACCAGTAGATTTTGTTTTCTCAACTCGAGTATCTTTCAACCATCCATCAAGGTAAACTTCGTTGGATTCAGAGGTCGATTTTGGTTTCTCTGCTCTGATATCTTTCAACCATCCATCAAGATAGACTTGATCGGAATCCTGGGAGGATTTGGTTTTCTCTGCCCGAGTATCTTTCAACCATCCATCAAGGTAAACTTGGTTAGAATTAGCAATGTGTTTTTGATTCTTCAAAGGATTTTTGAGCCAACCGTCAAGGTAAGGTTGAGCAACTTGTATTTCTTCTACATTCTCTTGTATCATATATCGGGCAAAGCTTCCTTGTCCATTCTACAATTCAGTTGAATAAATGGATATTAATAAGTTATTTTTGGATGGTATATATGATTACAAAAACGAAATTATGTGTTTTATGAGACACATTATGTTGCACAGGTAAGACATATTTATTATATATTTCATATGGATACATAATGTGAAATAAAAATTAGAGAAAAACAATTTTTTAAATTTCATTGTCTCAGAGAGAACACTATTTTATCAAATCAAATAAAACAACTTGATTGTAAGTGAATGATGAAATCAAATCAAATAAGGATGAGAAATGATAGATTGTGATAAATAAATGATGAAACATATAAGTGTAAAAGATACAAGAATGGATGCTTAGTAACTTACAATCAACAAGAGCATGACAAAAAGGAGGAGAGACAAAACATGTTTGTGTGCCATTTCTTTATGTTATGGTTTTGTAGGAAAATTGTTTTAATGTGAAAGATGTATTGAAATGGAAATGAATTGGGCTATTTATAAGTGAATGAAAAGAGAAAGTACATTAAGGTCATTGAGACTTTGGTTGGCAAGATTATTTTTAAAATGTTTAGTTTAATTTATTTTTTAAATGTTTAGTTTAATTTATAAGTTTATATGGCTAAGTAAGATCAATTTACTAGGATTTATTTTTTACAAGATCTATTAGGTGTGTTCGTTTTGAGTTTTAAAATAAAAATTTAAAATTTTTTTTAATTTGATAGCATTTTTTTAATTAGAAGCTCCTAACTAAATTCTTTTAGTCTAAAAATAAATAAACTTTAGAGAAGCTACTGTAATTAATTTTTTATTTTAAAATTAAAAATCATTTTCTAAAAATCTTTAATAAAAACATATTAAAATGATAAAGTTGATTTTTTAAATGTTAAACAAACATATTTATTTTGATAGTAATTATTTCAAATAATTTAAAATTTCATAAATTCCTTTTAATTTTAATTATTATCATCAAATATACACTAAAAACACCAAAGTTACTAAACATGAAAGGCATCTAATATATAATGAGTGTTGGCAGGAATATTCATGAGGTTTTGAATTCAAATCTAAATAACAGTGTCCAATTAATTGAATTGGAATTTACATATCAAAATTTAGATAAATATTAAATTTTGAAGCCTTTATCAAAACATTATTACTAACTAATTTTGTTAAATTGAGCTCTAATTCAAAAATACATATAAATATAATAATGTCAGAATATAGTAAACCTTATACTATGTAGTTTAGGTAGAGTCCACATCCTAGGTTTTTGTATTTTGTGCAAGATGTCAGACTAGTTATCTTAAACCTATGATTCTTCTGCTACCAACTCCTATGAACTCACTAAATAGATCCAAAATACTATGTAGTTAAGCTTAGCTAATAGCTAATGTCATGATTCTTAGAAGTAGTTGGAGTCAACATCCTATACTTTTGGATGTTGTGCAAGAAGGCAGACCAGTATACATTGTGAATCATGAGTCATATGTTGTTTATCATACATTTATGATTCTTCTGCTACCAACTCCTAGGAACTCACTACATAGCCAACAATGAATCCAAAATAGTCTCACAAGAAACACTAAAAATGCTGTGTAGAGGCTTGCATGTTTAAGATGTTCACATGTTGGTATGCATGCTTATGTAGTCAAAAGTAATGATGAGTCAAAAGAGAAGAAGTTAAGGTATTTGTTATTTTATTCATAGGAACTCACTACTTTCCAAGAAACACTTAAAATTATGTGCAGGGCCTTGCATGTTTAAGATGTTCACATGTGGGGTAGGGTTTGCATGCTTATGTAGTTAAGCTTACCTAATAGTAAGTTAAAAAATTGTAGTTATCTAAAAAGCAATAAATTATAATTAATATATTTTCATCATTCTTATTTGTATTAAAAAAATATAAATAGTTGATTTTAAAAGTAAGATTAGTGTCTATTTCATCCCTTAGGGAAGTTAGGGTATATGGAATCAAAGACTTGTGATACTTTAGTTGTGGGTTAGCAGGCATAGGGAAAGATGGTCTCCTTAAATTGATTTTGTCATTACTATCCGAGGAGGTAGATGCGGTCTTGCAGGGAGCTATATAATATAAGTGATTCTTTCGATATGAGTTTGTTTGAGTACGAAGGATTCTTGTAAATTTTTAGATCTAAAATTAAATATTTATCTAAATATGTATGTCAACCTCACAAAAATCGAAATTTATTGTAAAAATTTTAATAAGGTTTTTAATAATAAAAATTAAAATAATGTTATTCCTACACCAAATATTATTCACCATATTTAAAACATGAACAGTGTTTTTTTTAATAAATAAAAAATAATATTTATATAAAACTATTTTTATTTTTAAAATTATTTTTATAATATAAATATAAAGTTTGTCATTAACCAATTTTATTATAATATTAACCACAAAAATATAGGTTATTAATTAAATACTCACGTTAAAATGTGAAATCCAAAATTTGGTTAAAAACTAATTATTATATTTCATATTTTAATATCAGAATTTGATTAATATTATATATTTTATTGATTAGTGAATACAATAATAAGTAAAATATATGGTTAATCACCTATATTTTTGTGATTAGTACAATAATAAAATTGTTTAATGACAAACTTTATATTTATGTTATAAAAATAAAAATATTTTTTTATAAATATAATTTTTTTATTTATTAAAAAAATAAAAATATTGTTCATCGTATAAATCCACTATCGCACACGGGTCAAAAATGAGTTTAAGACAAAATGTAGTAAAAAAGGGAAACGACACTCGAATATCGTATCTTAAAGGCTCTTGGATTATTATTAACCTACTGGAATCGAATTGGAGGATTTATATTTGATTCAGAATAAGTGATTATGAAATATGATTATAATATAAGCTGAACCACTGATTTGGTTCTTGTCGTACCCCAAAATTTGCTCTCCCCTTTTTCATCTTTTCATTCAACCTTTGACTTAAGATTCATATTTACTCATTCATGCCTCACTCATGTGCATCATTCACTCATCTTAACACTTTCTCACAAACATCATAGATTCAAAGCCTGTGAATAACATAATGCAATCTAGCTTGATCTTGGGGGATTGCATCTTGATCTTTCATGCCTAAACCCTAATGTGCTTGGCTCTTGCCCTAGATGAATCTTTTAATCCATAAAACCCTAATTGTGGGTGCTCATCATGGGTGATTTATTTGTTGATCTTGCTTTGAGCTCAAAACCCTAATCAGGGAAGGTATGGTCCTAATGCGCCTTATGAATTTCCTTCTTACTTGGTGCTTATTGGATACCTTAATTCATGGGGAAGAAGCTTTTGACTATCATGTCGACTTGTTAGGGATTTCATCTGATCTAAGGTTTATTTAGACGGCCATCCATGTGATGATTTCAGGATTCATAAGTATTTGATTCTTGGGTCACTAGTGCATTTGTCTTGTGAGAGTTGGGTTTGCGTTTGATCCATTGTGGTTTAAGCCATTACAGGTCATCTTCACAAGCCCATTTTACACAAGGAAACCCTAGTTCTAGGGGCCATCTAGTCTGAGTTTGCTTCTTAAGCCAAGATATTTGATTAATTATATTGCTTATCTTTGGGACTTGAATCGCGACTCTTTGAAAGGGCCATTTGGTCATCAATGGTGTTTAATCATGGTTTGTGATGCAAGTTTCATAGTTTCATTCATGGTTCATGCTTTCTTTCTTATGATGCATTCATGGTGCATGGAGTTCATTCATAATTCTTGGTCACATGTTTTAAAAGGTGCATAATGTCTTAATTTGAATTTATTGATCCAATCATGATTCATTTATCCCTTTCTATTCAAAGTTGATTTTGGAGGAAATTTTTCACTTTAAAAATAGAGCATTGTTTCATTCAAGATTAGTTATTACATTTCATTCAAATCACAATGTACATTATCCATAAGCATGTTTATAAAAAAAATCAACATTTTGTGATGTTGACTTTTAGTCAACTGTTAACTTTTTGGTCAACAATTTACCAAAGTCAACACCATTTAATAAATCCTAAAAAGGTTCATCTTCATATTTCTTCATCCACCATCTTCATCATTATTTATTTCCACTAAAATTGGATTATACTTTGTTTGATTACCTACAAAAAGAACATAATGAGTGAGCCATGAATTCCATTGAATATATTCAAGCCACCAAAAGCACATCAATCCAACAAACCATGTAAAAGAAAAAAAACCATGACCAAAACATACATAAGAACCATTTCAGCAATTCTAAGTGACTTAACTTCAATTCAACAAATATCCTACAATCATATATCCATAACATACATATTTGACATTCACTAACATATGCGTTCAACCAAGGATTACACTGTAGGTTCCCAAATCAATTCAGTATGTAGCTTCGAAAATATAGCAATTCGACTTCACCTAATTGAACTAATCAGTATCATGTTAATAGATTTTCTAATACAACTTCACTCTTCTAACTCAAATACAACTATCATGGACATTCACTTTAAATAGAACGCACCAGGTTTAGCTTCTAACTGACATATACCTGCAAAAATTCACTTAACACAGACAAAATATCTGAGGCTCCATGGCAACTAACAAAAACAAAATACAGAAAATAAATCTCCACGGTAACTAACCTAAGGTAAAATACATAAGATCCCAAGCACTCTAACTGATTTGGGAAGCTAATAAAATTGCTAACTAATTGATTAACCAAGGTCTAACAGAGTTTACACGGCTAACCGATCTCAACTTCTGAGATTTAACAGAGTTTTCACTCTATTAAATCAAGGATAGTATATAACCATACTTCACTGCAAGTTTTGGGGGGCTCATCAATAACCGTTTCCAGATTCATCGCTCTCCCTCAATCTCCTCATAAACGTTTCCAGATTCATCGCTCTCAGTCAATCTCCTCACAAATGTTTCCAGATTCATCACTTTCACTCTGTTTCCTCACAAATGTTAGCTCCCTCAACCTCACAACGAGCTATAACATACACATCTTAGGAAGAATCGCAGCAAGAAGAAGATGATGCGAATGGAAATCAGAGAAAAGGGAAAGAGATTCAATACCATGGTGGCACCAAAATCTCTGATTCAGTGAGTGTTTACTCCGAGGTCATTTATGATCTTTTCATACTCATGCATGCACAAGAGATAGCTGAACCTCGAACGATGTTGGAAATCCCCCAAAAACATATGGAGAATTTCAGTCAATCTTGATGAACAAGATTGTAATTACCCACACAATCACAACGAAAGGAGAAGAACAATGGAGAAAGAAAGTGTATAGAACGATGTAGGAGAAGAAGAATTAACTTCTGTAGAGTTTCTCTCTGTCCACAAACTGTGGAAAACTTGTTATTCACTTTGCAACTGTATAATACTGTGAATACAATATGATGTGAATACTCTATTCACCTCTATTATAAAATAAGGGTTACTCCCTCTATTTATAGATTTAGGTTAACTTGGACCTCAAGTCAAATCCCAAAACTATAAAAGCCGAAAATTATAAGAGCCCAAAATAGCTAACATTATTTAACACACTAGGTGGTTCGACACTTCCTTGCTTCTGTCGAGCAACCTGCTTCGACACAAGGAATTATAATTCAAAACAACACCTAATTCATTGTGTCTAAGCTATCTACATTCGTCATGGATCTTAGTCTTCTGAACACTTTGACCTGCACTCCCTTTGTCATGATGTCTGCAATCTGATTCTCAGTTCTGCAGTGTTCCACATTCACCTTCCCATCGGCTACCTGCTCTCGAAGATAATGGAACCTCATCTCGATGTGCTTGCTTCGACCATGTTTCACAAACCCAGCTGGTTGTGCAATATAAACTTCTTTTGATAAGGGACAATTAAGGAATGCACATTTCACGTCCATCTGGCACATATGCCAGTTGTTCATGTTTGCTAGACCAACAACCAACCTGATTTTTTCGATTCTAGAAACATGTGCAAAAACTTCATCGAAGTCAATTCCTTCTTTATGAAGAAATCCTTTCGCCACAAGTCTCGCCTTGTGTCGAGTCACTTCTCCTTTGGGACTCAAATTTACCTTGTATACCCACTTCACATCGATTGCCTTCTTATTTTGGGGCAATTCGACAAGTGACCAAGTGTTATTGACTTCGATTGACTTTAGTTCTCGTCCATTACTTTCATCCACATCGAATCTTTCAATGCCTCGGCTGCATTGACAGGTTCGACATCTACGTAGAAAGCATAATGTACCAGCTCACCTTCATCATTGATCACATCATCTAATGTAATCACACATTCTTGCAACCTTGCAGGCATGTGTCTTGTTCTTTTAGGTCTTCTATTGCTTACTTCACCTCTGATTTCTTCCCGTCGAACTACTCTTTCAACTTCATTAGTTGGTTCATCATAAAATATTCTCACTGAATCTTTCTTGACATTCTCAGTTCAATCTCACTCCTTAAGCTCATCTATGATCACGTCCCTGCTGATCACTACTTGCTTATTCACTGGGTCAAATAACTTGTATCCTCCAGTCGAATGATATCCTATCAGGATCATCTGACTGGACTTGTCATCATGTTTTCTTCTCAACTGATCTGGCACATATCTATGTGCTATAGATCTAAACACCCTTAGATGACTCAAGCTAGGCTTGACACCAGACCAACATTCTTCTAGCGTGATTCCTTCTAGCTTCTTCGTCGGACATCTGTTCAGGATATATGTTGTAGTCGACACAACTTCTCCCCATGATTCTTTGGATAGATGTTTGCCTTTCAACATACTTCTAACCATATTCACAATGGTTCTATTCTTCCTTTCTACGACTCCGTTCTGCTGTGGAATGTAGAGTAGCACCACCTCATGCACATTCCTTATTTCACACATAATGCATCAAAGTCTTTCGACACATATTCTCCACCACCATCAGTTCTCAAAATCTTGATCTTTCGACCGCTATGTCTTTCGACCATAGATTTAAACTTAGAAAATACCTCGATCACTTCACTTTTCTTCTGGATCAGGTAAGACCACAAATTTTGACTGAAATCATCTATGAATATAACAAAGTATTTTTTACATCTAATCGAATCCACCTGGAGAGGACCACATACATCAGAGTATATGACTTCAAGAATTGCCTTCGACCTGCTTCCTGCATCCTTACTGAAGTTGTTCTTATGTTGCTTTGCCTACACACATTCTTCACACACTTTGTTTGGATTGTCGATTTCTGGTAATCCTTAAACCATATTCTTCTCTTCAAATCTCGGATGTCTTTGAAACTAAGATGGCCAAGTCTGTAATGCCATATCCATTTATCTCTATTGGCTGCTGTTGCAAGGCACTTATGCTCCATCACATTTAGTTCAATCTTGAAGGTTCTATTCTGAGACATTGGAGCCTTCAAGATCAACCTTCCATTTGAGTCGAGAACTCTCATCATCTTGTCTTTGATTGACACCTTGTAGTTCTTTTCGACCAACTTCCCTATGCTGAGCAAAATACTCTTCATGCCTGGTATGTACAACACATTTGAAATTACTGACCTCTTGCCATCTTTCATCATAATCAGAACATCACCAACACCTTCAGCTGCTAGAGTGTTGTCATTTGCAAATTTTACCATGTTCTTTGTTGAGGGCTTTATTGAAACACCACCTCTTTGGTTCCCTTGGTTTCATGGTTTTCTCTTATTCGACCAGTTTCCTTCTTGCTGATTTCGACCAGTCGAATTGTTGTAACCTCCTCTGCCTTTGTTGCCATTCCAGATTCCTTTGCCTTTTCTTTGTTTTGTTGATTGAGCCTGCAAAGCCATATCACTTTTCGACTTTCCTGCAGCTCTTTCAGCCATTCTTTGTTCATGAGATTCAAGCGTCCCTTGAAGCTCTTCCTTTGTCAGTTTTGACAAATCTTTCGACTCTTATATGGCTACTACCACGTGGTAGAACTTTGGAGCCAATGACCTCAAGATCTTTCCAACAATAGATCTTGATGTCAACACTTCACCACATACCTTGATTTGATTCACCAGTTTCGTAACCTTGGTGAAGAAATCAGTTATGCTTTCATTGTCTTCCATCTGAAGCAATTCATACGTTCTTTTATGAGTTTGTAACCTCACCTCTTTCACCTTCTCCACGCCTCCAAACAATTTCTCCAGAATTTCCCATGCTTCTTTCGCTGACTCTGCATCACTAAATTTTTCAAAGTTAGCTGCATCAACACATTGATGGATTATAAAGAGAGATTTATAATCTTTCTTCTTCAATTCTTTATGTGCAGCGTTTTCTTGATCCGTCGTGGCTTCTGCAAGCGTTGCTACTCCTTCATTCACAAGATCCCAAAGATCTTGATAACAGAACACAACCTTTATCTGCTTGCACCAATTCTCATAATTGTTGTTCTTGAGAAACAGAAGATTTGTTGGAAAATTCCCGTTTGGATGATTCGTTGCCATGGTGATTTTCTTCCCACGAATCGTTTAAACTAGAGCTCTTGATACCAGATGTTGGAAATCCCCCAAAAACCTATGGAGAATTTCAGTCAATCTTGATGAACAAGATTGTAATTACCCACACAATAACAACGAAAGGAGAAGAATAATAGAGAAATAAAGTGTATAGAACGATGAAGGAGAAGAAGAATTAAATTCTGCAGAGTTTCTCTCTGCCCACAAACTGTGGAAAACTTGTTATTCACTTTGCAACTGCAAAATACTGTGAATACAATGTGGTGTGAATACTCTATTCACCTCTATTACAAAATAAGGGTTACTCCTTCTATTTATAGATTTAGGTTAATTTGGACCTCAAGTCAAAGCCCAAAACTATAAAAGCCCAAAATTATAAGAATCCAAAATAGCTAACACTATTTAAAATACTAGGTGGTTCGACACTTCCTTGCTTCTGTCGAGCAACCTGCTTCGACACAAGGAATTACAATTCAAGGCCATTGTTGTTTGTAGCTTGGGCCTAAAAGCCCAACAAACCTCTCTTTGATCCATCAATCCAGGTTTTAAACCCCTTTTTGAGATTTTTAATTTCAATTTACTAGTTTGATTAGGTTTTAATTAAGGATCAATTGTTGATAATTAGCTTGATTAGTTTCTAGAATTAGAAATTAATTTATGATCTGATTAATTGAAATTTAGGTTTAATTAAAATTAATCATGATTAACTATGTTAATTAGAATATTCACTTTAGAATAAATAGAAATTAATTTTGTAGAATTTAATTAGTTTTAATGATTCAATTATGATATTTTTATATTTGATTAAAAGATTAGACTAATTAGATTTCTTTGCATAATAAATAATTAGGATTATTTAGTTTTTAGCTAATTATTATTTTTAGAAAAATTGGTCATAATTAATTCATTTTTGACATAATGACTATTTTGCCCTTAGGGTTTAAAAATCTTGATTTTTGTACATGATCCCTTAGTTTAGGGCCTTAATTAGGATTGCCTGATTTTACTTAGTCGATTAATTCAATAGGTTTATTATTATACATAGTTCAACTACCATTTCAACCCCACTGATTAGGGTTGACCAAAGGTCACTTTGGTTAACCAAATCCTTTGTATTGTGCTGCAATTCCTCAAGCATGTTCAATTAATCAAAAGACCATTGATCACTTGATATGGCAAATCCACGGTGCTCTAGCTATTTTGAATATGATGAATCTCAGGAGCTCAACACCTTAAGGTTCAAATGCAAGATCAAGACTTCAAGTCAACATCAGTCAACCATAGCTAATAAAGTGAACTACTTCTCAAGCACATCAAAGGTATCAACACTTGATAAGTGTGATTCAAATTGTAAGTCATAAGTCTTAAGTAATGAGGAATGATGAGACGGAGTTTCTCCTACCCTTGTCTAGAATGACTTTGCGTACGGGGAGTAGACCCTAGCTATTCAAAGCATTCGCCCCCATTCATATACTTTAGCATAATTTGAATCAAACAGTTGTCAAGTCTTCTCAACATAACAAATAACGTGGCATCATCAAGATCAATAATCAGAAGCCTCTAACAACACCTGTCAATCCTGATAAGGGTTACACGCTATGAGCTTTAAGTAATGAGGAATGATGAGACATAGTTTCTCCTACCATTGTCTAGAGTGACATTGCATACGGGGCGTAGGTCCTAGCTATTCAAAGCAATTTTCCTCGTTCATAGACTTTAGTGCGATTTGAATCATGCAATTGACAAGTCTTCTTCAAGCAAGCATCATTCAACACTTCAATAATGAAGCATCTTTTTCTATTTGCACCTTGTGGTTGTACACCCTATTTCATTCAATCTTTTTTGCCTTGTGAGGTGGTGGACATTGGCAACCTTTTATTGCCTCGTGAGGTAATAGACCTTGGCAATATTTCTTTGCCCCATGAGGTGGTGGACCTTGGCAATCTCTTTATGTACCTATGGAGTTATAGACTTTGGCACTTGGTTATGGACCTTGACAATCCCTTTGAGTAGCCTTGTAGAGTTATGGAATCTTGGGAATCCCCTTGCCTATTGGGTTATGGACCTTGGCAGTGCTTTCATTTTCCTTGAGAGTTTTGGACTATGGCATCCTTTCTTGTTTCCTTTTAGATTTTGGACCTTGGCAGTTCAATTCTTTGCCTTCAGAATCATAAACTCTGGTAGTGATACCTTGTCTAGAAGGTTATGAACCTTGGAATTCCTTTTTCTACCTCTAAGGGTTGTATACCCTGGAAATCAATTTATCTTTCTTTGTTTCAGTCGTAGTAGGTTGAACTACGAATGATCCGAGTTTCTCATTGCACGATGAGAATACGTAGGCATGAGAGTTCGAACCCTCCGCGAGCATATTTATTTATTTCTCTCTATTCATCTCCATGATGCATTTATATACTACCTTCATTCACTGATATACTATTGTCTTTGAGCCAAATACACTATCTCTTTGAGCTCCATCTTGTATCTCTTTGTGAACCAATGGTTGTTTGTGTTATGAAACCAAACACTTAATTCTCCTTTGTTTTCAGTTAGTCCAATATAGTGATACCATGTTGTAGGTCCCTCACTTGTTGGTTCATATCAGTTTTTCTCTTGGATTCATATTTCACCCCTTATTGGAGTTCAAATAACATAATCCTTTGGTTTGATCACAACTTCTTTTCACCTCCCACCACTAGTTCCATGAACTACGAAGCTCTGAATTCCTTATTGCACTATAAGGATACATAGGCATGAGGACCCAAATTCTCACCTAGCACTCTATCTATTCTTTTCTTTTCCCTTATCCTTTTGTGAGTAGCCTTTAGATATAACACTCATTCGAGCAAGAACAGTAAAACGGCTCCCATGGAGTACCATGGATGTTAGAGGTGTTAATACCTACCCCTTGCATAACCGACTTCCTTACCCAGTATATCTCTTTCCCCTGGGTTTTATCGATGTTTTCCCTTTTCTTCGGGAATAAATAAAGTTCGATGACGACTCTGTTGTATGTTCGAGCGTGTGATGCGTTCGGGTATATTTTCGATAGTGTCAATTCTTAGCTATCATCGATTATTATAGCGTGAATGAAAGTATAAGAATTATGTTTCCTATTTGCCGAATTAAATAATCCGTTAAGATTAAAGCGAATTAACGCATTAAGCATACAGTAACACACAATCAAAATTATGGAACAATAAATCAATCGAAGCAAACAAAACTACTAAGTTTTGGCGGTAAAATTTGGTGTAGGAATAACAATGCACTAAAAATTATGAGTGTAATATTTAAAATAAATAAAAAATTGAGCTTTATCAGATATAAAATTATTTATTAAACTGCCTTAATAAATTTATTATTATGATATTTTATTACGATAATTTATTATGATAAATAATATTTAAAATAAAAAGAAATTGAGCTTTTTAAGATGTATATGTATTTATTAAATCATTATAAACCAGTTCAGTTTAGAGTTCATCCGGAAGGAATATCATACTGTAGCATATGCTGATTCGAAGCTACAATATCTCACTTATTTTCTTTTAAAGGATGAAATTTTAGTCATTAGATAAAAGAAAACAATAACAAAGCCTTATTTCAATAGATGAAATAGACTACATAGATCAATTTTCACGCTAATATTCTATCAATCATCATATTTTATAGTCATTAGACTATTTAATCAAAAACATTCATAATAAATTTCATTTGATATTTATTTTTTAATAGATAATAAAGTAGATATATTTAATCTTTATTAAAACATTATTATTGAAACATTATTGTTATTAAATATGACTTTATTAATTTTAATTTTGATATAATTAATGGATATAAGTACGGCTCAAGAGATGTCAAAGCCTTTGGCAAATTTTTTAACAAAGATTTTAATCATAAAACTATGAGTGTAATATTTAAAATAAAAAAGTTGAGCTTTTTAAGATGTAAAACTATTTATACAATTATTATAATAAAAATATTTAAAATAAAAAATTAAGCTTTTTAAAATATAAAATTATTTATTGAATTATCATAATCAATTCAGTTTGTATTTGTGCAAGATGGGACATTCGATTGCAGGGACACAGATTCGACCACAACATCCCAATTTCTTATCTCCAAAAATTCCAACCAATAAATTACTTGATCCAAAAAATCATAATAAATTTTGTTTGATAATTGTTTTCAATTAATAATAAAGAAGATATATGTAATTCTTACTGAAACCTTAAACGTTATTGATTTTAAATAAGATTTTATTAACTTTAATTTTATAATATTAATAGAAGGACTATAACTAAAAGGATTATATTATTGCACTATTTTAAATTTCCTATTATATTGTTGTCATATAGTATATTTTAGTGGCGTCTATTATCAAAACTTTTTATCAGTATTTGAAATTTTATTAGTATTTAAGTGTTTAAATTCATCTACATCTTTGACTTCTACTATTAATTTTGTTTTCAATTTTTTTTTATGTTTATATAACTTGTACATTGTTAACTTGTTTATTCAATAAACATTAAGCTATATTTTTAAATTTATTTTTAAATTTATTTTTAAATTTATTTTTAAATTTATTTTTATAAATTTATCCAAAATTCTTTTTTATAATTTAATTAAAATTTCAACTCTTTTTTTTTTAATTTTTTAATTCAAATTTTTTAATTGACATTACTCTAAATAATATAGGAAAAAGATATCCACAATAAACATAAACAAAAAGAAGAAAAAACTCAAAAAAAATGATTAAATATAAATGCTTTAAATTAAAAGTAAATAAAATAAAATTTCAAAAATAAAATATATTGCAATGCTAGGGAGGACATGCACTTTATTGTAGAAGTAACAATTAATTAATGCGATTAATTAATAAATTTTATAGTCTCTTGTAGCGGTGTACATATGTTGGGTTGGATTGGATTTGGTATTAACTCTTATATTACCGTTTAAATTTTAATGGATTGGGTTTGTCATTCCACTTAAAATTTTATTATCAAAAGCGATCCCAACCGACTCGTTCAATTATGGATTGATTTCGCAGATTGTCTTTTAAATGAAAATTACTTATGTAATTATTTTTTTAATGATTTTTTTACCATATATAAAAATGTAACACAATTCAAATTAAATGAAACGTATCATATAATATCTAATAAAATTCTTCAACACGACATAACGCTTGATAATATTATAAAATTCTACTAGACATGTTATTTTCATAAAATACGTAAGTTGAAAATAACGCAAATAGAAAATAAGAATATTATTGGTGGAGAATAATAATTTTTTGGCAAAATTATGGTTAATAGTGAGATATTAATTTTACATTTTTATTTTAAATAATAATGAAAAAATAAGAAATTACTAATGTCACATCAATGAGTTGGATCAATGGATCTGCGGATTAATAAACTCAAACCCGATACCCGAACTAAAGTTGTCTAGATTATTGATGGTTGGATTAGGTATACCCGTAAATGAATGGGTTCGAGTAATTTATAAGTTGATTTGGTTTGGATCAGCGGGTTCGCGGGTTCACCCACACCCATGAACATCCCTAGTCTCATATACTCAAGGATTCATGAGATAAAGAGAAATGATAAATGTCGTACCTCAAAAAATAAGAACACGATGCAAACAAAGCGCAATCGTATGTTTGCGGGATGGACCGAACAGAGTCGGCACCAAACTTAATTTATTCCTAAAAAGGAAAGGGGTAAGATCGATAAAACCCAAGAAATAACGACAATGATATTGATCATCGCAACCAAATCAGGGTTCGGGAGTCGATTATGCAAGGGGAAGGTATTAGCACCCCCACGTCCGTTGTACTCAATGGGAATCATTTGGTTAGTTGTGCGCATTAGTGTTAGCTTTGGAAATGTTAGGCCTCTCGAGTTATTAAGATGGGAATAGAATAGGACAAAAAGGTTTATTTTTTATTAGGGTGTTAAAAAAAATAGAGAATTTTTTTTTGGATTTTTTATTAATGTGTCTGATAAGATTTAAAAATCTTACTCCTACGTATCTCCGGATACAATAAAGAACTCAAGGCTTACGTAGTTCTGGGTAGAAAATGTTTCTTTGTTTTTCGATTTTAGCAAAATCTGCTTTGTGTCAATCGACGTAAAAACATTGTTTTCTATCCAAAACAAGTAGAGAAGGGAACATTCACATCACGGCTTAATGAATTTATAAATCAAAATTCGAGGGCAACATCGCTAGCTTGCGCACACGTTCAAATGGATGAAACATTGTTTATGCATCATCTCGAGACAAAATACCATTTGTTTGTGAAAAGGAATTGAGGATCAATCATGCGGCGGTGAGAGAAGAGTTTGACTGGTTAGATGTGTTTTTGAGTGATAAGAGAGTTCATAAGGGCGAGAAGTACATCTTGTTTCCTAACTCTCGGGAGCTCGTGGACTACACCTTGTTCCTTTTTCATCTTATGTGTGAAAAGAGTTTTGATATTTTCATATGTTTTGAATATTGATTGAGAAAATCCACTCGATGTTTATCGAGGTTTAGTCATGGCTATGGAGAAAAGTTTGAATTGATTAGAGGATTTGAAAATGATTTATGATTGAAAGTTTGAGAAATGGTTTGAAATGAATGATGAAGACTTGGTGTTGACCAAGGTTTTTTAAAATAGAACTTGGTGTTGACCAAGTATTTTTTATTTTTGAAAGGGTTAATTGTATTCTCTTTTTATTTATTTACTTAGTTCATCTTAACTAACTAAGAGAAAATTGAAATAAAAGTGATAAAATAAATACAATTACAAACAAGGGATGGAGATACATTTTGTCAATGAGGAGTAAGAAAGTGAGTAAAATGCAAAATTATCAAACAAGTAAATATAAACCAACAAGGATCTCATTATAAGAAAGCTCAAGAGTGAGCCACAAAATTGGAAAGCAACAGAAATCGAAAGCCAGCTGAAATTAGCGCTATGTTAAGCTAACTTAAAGTGGATTCATATAGGAATCCCTCTATAAGACGTTGGACAACAAAGTCTATGTGTCCAAATGATATCGAAAGATAAATTGGATTTTAGCTCTAAAATCGTAACACAATAATAAACCAGGCAATAATCAAGCACATTATTATTACAACAATGTTATAATATTTACATCAATTCAAAATAATTGAAAAACAAAAAGCTAAGACGACACACACAAGCTATCCATAATAAATCGCTATAGAATCGAAATAGCACTAAAATGAAACAAAATAAAGAAACAATATTAACAAACCAATATTATATCTTGAAACGGAAAATTTATATATATAAACCAAAAAACAAACCAATATTTTTTTTTATCCCTAACTATTTCCTGGACCGCTCCCTTGAAACTTTCGGTCCACTGAAATGCCCTTATTTTGCCAAAGTCGTCTTTTGTGGTGTTCAACTTCGTAGACTTTTTATTTTTTGATTTTTTTTTAAATGTTGTGACTGCCATTTTATTGGGCGGTGGGGATCAACCAATATAAATTCTCTTGGCTTTTTCACGACTTCTTCGACATTTTGAGATATATGCGAAGGAGAGCATATGGTTGATCCTTAGGTGGGATATGTGTATATGGACTTACTCTCTTGAAGATTAAATACACAGTCAAATTATATGAACACAACTATTCCACCCCTGGTTAAGATTATGGGTTTTTGTTCCGAAAGAAACACCTACTTCTTGTTGGGGGGAGTTTTTCACTAGGGAGCATTGAACATTGTGGGACTTCTTATTTTAGAGCAACACCTTTGTGAGAGACGCACCATATATTCACCTAAAACGTTAAAGTGATAGGTGGGTGGGTTCTCTCACTTATAAATGCTCAAGTCTCCACATAACCAACCAATGTGAGACTATTATCCATACTAATAACACTTGATACATTCTCAACACTCCCCCTCAAGTGTGAGTCCATAATTCTCCCCCTCAAGTGAAAGCTCTTCTTACTTCCACAAACTCTTGTACCACACATAATGTTTCTTATTCACCACATTGGCGTCACTGACATTCTTCAACGGAACATTTCTTATTCACCACACTGGCGCCGTTGACTTTTGATACAAGTAAGTCGGTCCCTTTTTGAAACCAAAGGCTCTGATACCATTTGTTGGGGGAGTTTTTCACTAGGGAGCATTGAACATTGTGAGACTTCTTTGTGGGAGACACACCACATATTCTCCTAAAACCTTAAGGTGATAGGTGGGTGGGTTCTCTCTCTTATAAATGCTCAAGTCTCCATATTACCAACCATTGTGGGACTATTATCCATACTAATAACACTTGATACATTCTCAACACTTCTAGACTAAAAGTGGTTGACTAGGGATTAACTCGTTATCTCTTTAGTGGTGTACAACAAAAATATTATTCAAGAGTTGAGACAAGATGAATGGGATAAATTATTTACTTGTGTGAAGTCTTTTTGTGAAAAACATGATATTGAGATTCCTGATCTTGATGATGTTCATTCAACAACAAGATTTTGGCACTCTCATCTTGAAGAGAACCAGGTAACCATTGAGCGTTATTTTATAGTTGAAATATTTTTCACTACCATTGACAAATGATTACAAAAGTTAAATAACAGATTTAATGTGAAAGCAATTGATTTGTTAACTCTAAGTTATGCTTTAGCTCCCAAGGGTAATTACAAAGCTTTTAACTTTGATACTATGGACTTCAATGAGAAAGGAATAATTAGTTGAAAAATATTATCCTATGGACTACAATGAGAAAGAGATACTTAATTTGCAATTTCAACTACGACATTTTATTATTGACGCTCGTCAAGCATCGAGTTTGAACAATTTATCAACTATTCAAGACATAAATGTTCATCTTTGGTTGCAACCGGAAAAAATAAAATTTACTATTTGATTGATAGACTGCTTCGCCTTGTCATGACTCTCCCTGTATCTACGACCACTACTGAAAGATCTTTCCTGGCAATGAATATTATCAAGACAAGATTGAGAAGCAAAATGGAAACTAATTTTCTAGAAGATAGCATGACGATTAACATTGGAAGATAAATTGTTGCAAATTTTGGTTACGTGACTTTTTTTTATAAACAAGATTGCATTATGAGGAGTGCAAGGGGTACTCAACCCTTAATACAAAGGTAACAAACCAAAACAAAGGAGAAAAAACAAGAAAAAATTAGGACAAGCATCTAAAAGGACCAATCTTCCAATCCTCCCATCTCAACAAAGAAGAATGGCGATAGAAAGCTAGAAACCAATCCCAACTTAACCTTAAAATATTATCAAAACAATCTCAACCCTCCACTTCCTCCGGATTGAAAACTAATAAATTCCTCCATAATAAAAGAACCCAACAAACACAAGGCCAAAAAAACAAGCAAATTGTTTCTTGTAAACCTTAGACAAATTAGCATAGAAAGAACCAAAATGGTCTTCTAAAGTAGCAACCACACCAAAATATTCAATGCCTAGCCAGTTGCACACCTTGAACCAAATCCCCAAGCTGAAGGCACAAGAACAGAATAAATGAGACATATCTTCAAAGTCTGAGGAATAAAAGGGGCAGAGTAAACAGGAAGAATCCAACATAATACCACGATATTGCAGTTGGTCTTTTGTCGGAAGACAGTTGAGGAGAAATCTCCAACAAAAAACATCGATCTTGCTAGAAATAATAGACTTCCAAAGCTTGGTAAGGAAGGATAAATATCTCACCTCACCTCTTCTTGAAAGCTCATACAAAGTCGTAATCACCGAATAGACACTTTTGACCGAAAAAACACCATTTCCAGACCACCGAATAAAGTTGTCTCCCGAATTAAGAACTGGGGAAACATGACAAAGAAGCCCGTACAACTCTGCCATCTGAACATCTTCCTCCAAACTCACTAATTATTTATGTAACCAGATATTCCATTGCCAAACTCCATCGATCGAAACATCCTCTTTTACAAACTTAGAGCATGGCTTAGCTGCAATAAGAAAAATGAGAGGAAAAGCAGTTGACATAATTTCACCACCCAGCCATTTAAAATTCCAAAAACCGATCAAAGAACCATTTCCATCTTGCAGCGGACATGGTGGACGAGCCAATTACGATAAGAAAGAGAACTGAATCGAATATTCAACAAGTCCCTCCATCAAAGCGAATCTTTCTTCTTCGAAGGCATGAGAGATTGGGTAAAATTAAGAGAGAGAAAATCTCTATACCGATAAGTCAAAATAGATTTCCAAGGAACATTATAGTCGATTATAATACTCCACAACCAAGTGCTAAGAAGATATTTATTAAATAAATCACAATGTTTTATTCCTAAACCTCCCTCCTTCTTCGACCTGGAAACCGAGTCCCAACTCACCCAACAAACTTTCCTTTGGCCTTCCTCTCCCCCAAAGAAAAGTCTGTTGAATCTTAATAATCTCCTGAATGATCGCCTTGGGGGACCTTTAGATAGAAAATGGATAAATGGGTATGTTAGATAAAATCGCGTTGATCAAATTGATACATCATTCCCCTTTCGGACAAGAATTTTTCATCTCTAACAAACTCTTCCATAACTGACACTTCTTATCGATCAAACAAGAGGAGTAGATATAACCAAGTAGATAGAGACCCCCTTCCAATTGAAATTGATTCCAACGTAACCCTCCCCTGTGAAACTGAATAAAGACTAAAGAGTACCTTTATTCCATAAGATTAGAGAACCACCCGATCTACCAAATGAATCTTTCGCCGTCAATTCCACCTCTAAATCATCCCATATTTTTGAAATAGTATTCGTCTGAGTTGATTGGATCCTGGTCTCTTGAAATAAGCATAAATCAGACTTACAATCTGAAATAAACTTACGAATAGCTCACTGCTTGACAAAACTCCCACTCCTCGAAATATTAAGAGAGATAGATAGATAGATAAATATATATATATATATATATATATACATATATATATATATATATATATATATATATATATATATATATATATACATATATATATATATATAGAGAGAGAGAGAGAGAATATTTATGAGTTAACCTTGTTAGAATCATCCCTCGGAAGCTTCCTCCCTAGAGAATCCTTCTCCAAGTTGTTAAGCACACCCACATAATAACCATTGTTGGTGTAAGCCCTAGAGGCCAATACTTCTGGTACTTGTATCGAATTATTTATTAATAATAAAAAGCTTTTTCTTTATTATGTTTGTTTAATAAAGTCCCTAGAATAGCTAGTCTGTTTAATGTATCAAGTGTGACTTAATCATGAGATCACATTAAACATAAGGACACTATTCTTAAAGTATTCGTAGTCGAGCTTTATTGTGAAGTGGGATAACATTAAAGCATTAAGACTATTATGTATATAGACTAATGATCACATATCATGGATCATGGATAAGGAGTTATCAAGTCTTAAACATAGGTATGAATATTAAGAGTAATATTTATACTGGATTGACCCGCTATGAGAATACTATATAGAATGTTATGCAAAGTGTCATAAGTTATTCTCATGGTGATAATGGTGTATACCACCCTTCGACCTGAAACCACTATGGAGCCTAGATGTAGAGTCGATTGCCTTATTGCTGATGAAACATTGTCGTTAACTGGATGACCATAAAGACAGTTGATGGGTACTCCACGAAGCATGCTGAGGGACATGAGTGACCTAGATGGAATTTGCCCATCCTGCGTAACAGGATAAATGTCTATGGGCCCAATATTGAACTGGACAAGGATGGCAGGGTCTATGCCTTGTGTTCAATATAGACATAAGGGCAAAAGGGTAATTTCACACATAAGTATTATCACAAAAGGATTTGTCATATCACATGACATTTTCGTGTCTTGGGTAGCAGTGATGTGTTGCTAGATACCTCTCACTATTTATTATGTTAAATACGTGATTTAATATAATTGCTAATGCCGCGAAAACCTATAGGGTCACACACAAAAGGACAGATTGATGAGAGATAGAGTAACTAAGGAACACCGTAAGGTACGGTGCACTTAAGAGAATTGTAGAAAATCGTAAGGTACGATGTACTTAAGTAGAATATGAAATATGGTAAGGTACCACACGCTTAAGTGATTTTGGCATAATATAAGATATGGGCCACATACACTTAAGTGGGCTTTTTAGCTTGCAGCCCACACAAGTAGTTCTTTAAATAGAACCCTTGTGCAGAAGCATTTGTGCAGTTGTAATTTCGTTTCTCTCTCTCTCTCACTCAAAGCCTTCAATCGTAGCATCTATCACTGAGATTGAAGGAATCCGTTCATGTGGACTGAGTAGAGGCGTTGTCACCATTCAACGTTCGTGATCACTTCGTAGATATGCATCAAAGGTTTTAATCGCCACAAGAGGTAATGATTATATCACTGATCATGCCCATTCGTAAGGATCACTAAAGGAGAAAATTTTAAATTCCATTGCATTTTGGATCGCTCTTCTCCTTTAACCATCTCCCTCCAAACCTTCAACCCTAAAAGAAATCATTTTATCCTAAAGCTTTCGTGCTACATAGTTAGAGTTAATGGCCCTAAATCTCGAATTGCCTTGAAGAATATTTGAATGTGTAGTAGATTCACATCAAAGAGCATATCCCCCTGAATACCTAGGCGAACAAATATCCTCAAAGCAAGAGGAAGAAGAAGACTTTTGCTGAATATAAAAAGGGTTAGGGATTTTCAGTGGCCTAAGAGCAAAGAAAAAAGAAGGCTTGGAAAAATAAGAAATCAAAGAATGAGATTTCACTTTCGATTGTTCAGGGCAAGAAAGGGCCTTAAAATTGGATTTTTGGATTGGGCCAAGGCCCAAAGATCCCAAAATTGGAACTTCAATAGAAGGGCCCAAAACCCCACAAGGCTCAACCAACCCACCTGCCACAAGTTGGTCCCCTTCAAAATCTCTTGAGCTAATTTAAATCTTTTCTTACGAGGCTTAGATTTCATTCTAACCCTAAGAAGTACCTTAATTCTGAAGATTACAACCTCTATCTTGATACTGAAAATCTCATTAATGGCCAAAGAACACCCAATTCTAACCAAAATCCTTGCCACGTCAAAGTTGGTTTGAGTAGACATGCAATCATCAACGCAGATATACGGACCCACCGTCTTGGTAATAAAGGCAAACAAATCAAACTTCCCGACATGGCAAGTAATGCCATAGACACGTAACCACGTAACCCTCTCAGGATCAACATCTGCTGGTGACCATCTACAAACTTCTTTAAACCATTGAAAGAGACAATCACATCCTGGTACTAAGAGTTCCTCTAGCACCCCAACCTCATGTTTTTCAAGAAAACAAAGATTTTCTCCCAGAGGCGTAACCTTTACTTTAAAAGAATCTCCCATGTTGAATGTTTCTTGCATATTGTAAGTCATCCTAGGATTTTCGACCACTCCCACATATGCTTTATTGAGTATTTTAAAAGTTGCTTCAAGGTTAGAATCAAAGCTAGGTGGAACAGAAGACTTCCCAAGTAAAGGTTGAGACCTAGGGACCTCTCCATCCTTATCAGAGAAAGAGACTTCAAGTTTACCATCCCTACTAAACTTGGAACATTAACATGTAGTTTGACATTGTCCAAAAAAATGTTATCAAGTTTAGTAGCCAACAACCTAGAATCAGCTACATTGAAGAAACGAATAAAATCGTATCTTCGTCCCCTCACATCCTTCTTCGAGGGGATAACAACTTCATCGAGTTTCCCATAATCTTGAAAAACCTCATACATGTCCCTGGAGGGAAACCTAGATGGAAAAGAAGTGAAGAAAAAAGAAGTCGAGTTGTAGGAAACCTGACTGAGTCTTCTAAACCTCCCATTGTTGTCCCAATGCGTTCTTCTTGGATCCTCCTTCTTCCCCTCAAACGTTTCCATGATCCATCAAAATCCTTATGGCATTGCATGATGAATATGGAAAAAAGAAAAGAGCCCAAAACCTAGAGAGAAGCAGGGCTTTGTTGATGATTTCAAGCTACTAAAAAACTGTAAAGTATTATTATAAGTTATTTTTAAGTAATGATTTTTAATTATTTATGCTCAACACTGTGTTTATTGCACTTTATATATTTTATAAATTATAGTTTAATTTTGTGGTCACCCTAAACTTTGTAGTCTGGCTTCACCACTGACAAAGTTCATACATAACTTTTCTCTTTTTTAAATGAGCATATGTAATGGGGCAATGGGATTGACCCCATGGATTAGTCGTCCCTAAAATCCAATTCTAAACTTTCAAATATATATGGTGTTATATTTATCATGACCCAACAATTTTCTAAAACAAAACATATCCCTTTCCTATCATGAAAGATTGAAAAGTTAAAAAATAATGAGTCGTAATCATTAGAAATTGTTAAAAAGGAAAAAGGGGTATTAAAAAGTATTAAAGAAGCAAAACACAACACATTGATATATTTACCTGACATTTCTTTGGTGTGCAAAAGGGATAAATAAAATTTATTAATCTACTATAAGTGTTAAAATATTTAATTGTTTTCAATATTGCATAAGCTTTACACACTATAAAATGAACAAATCAGATTCTATTTGTTATATTTATCATGAACCAACAATTTTCTAAAACAAAACATATCCCTTTCCTATAATGACAGATTGAAAAGTTAAAAAATAATGAGTCCTAATCATTAGAAATTGTTAAAAATGAAAAAAGGGGTATTAAAAAAAGTATTAAAGAGACAAAACATAACACATAGATCTATTTACCTGACATTTCTTTGATGTGCAAAAGGGATAAATAAAAATTATTAATCTATAATAGGTGTTAAAAATATTTAATTGTTTTTAATATTGCATAAGCTTTACACACTATAAAATGACCTCTAAAAATTGTTGTGCGGGAGATTTCAAATTTGTTGTTAACACAATTGTTATAATTTAGTCTTAAATGTTCTTACGATCATTTTAGTTTGAGAGTTTTAAATTATTGATTTCCCTATTACAAAACTCAACTTTTGATTCCTTAATTTCACTTTCCTTGGGATCCTTATGGTGTCCCTCCAGTTTTGCTTATGTGTCCTCTTGATTTATGACGTGACACTTTGACTATGGTGTCATGTCAACAAGTCTAACTTTTTTTAAAAACAACGAATATTTTAATTAAAAGAACATTTAAACCATTTTTTATTAAACTTATCAATTTATATAATTTTATAAAATCAGAAAATAAAAAACATTATTGTTCACGTTTCCAGTCCCAATTCGTCATTTCTTAAGAGCCCTAACCCCCTTTCACTACCTTCATTGTTAAATTGAATCAATCTTGCTCAAAACTTGTGAAGCTCAATCATCATTTTTTACTGTCGCATCTCAATCACTATTTTTTGAAGCACATTCAACCTGCAAGAGTTCGTTTTTGGGTTTTAAAGTTGGTGCTTGTGAAGATGACGAATGCACATTCTCAAAGGGGGAGCAACAAAGAAGTCAAGTACTGTGTAAGGTATGTTTATTTATCCTTTTTGCAAGACTTCGTTTTTGGGTTTTAAAGTTGGTGCTTGTGAAGATGACGAATGCACATTCTCAAAGGGAGAGCAACGAAGAAGTCAAGTACTGTGTAAGGTATGTTTATTTATCCTTTTTGCAAGTGTCAGTGGTCCACATGCTGCATTCTATTCGTTCGTATTCAGTGGTCCACCATGCTTTTGTTTATGTATTCTTGTGGTCCCACTTGTAATGTTGTCTAATTTTTTTATTCTTTATTTTGGGTTTGTTGTTGTTAATTTAAAACATTTTATTATTATTTCTCTGGCCAGCTAAGAGTCATAATATTAGGTTGAGAATATAACATAAGGAAAGATTAGTAGAGAAACATGTTAAATGGTATGTTGATAGGTATGTTGATGTCATCCTCAATAGAGCATCCAATACTAAATCTCCGTAGTATCCTGATCAAATTGTAGGGGTTAATTTGTCTAGGATCAAAATCTCCGTAAAAAATTAAAAATGTGTAAAATAAATATTACACCAATACTAAAACTATTATTAATTAAAAGAATATAATAATAGTGACATATCTAAATATAAAAAAATTAAGAAAATAAAGAATTATGAGAAAGGACGTATCTTTTCCGATGCTATAAAATTTTAAATCAACGACATATCTTATAAAATATTTAAAATTTGACAATAAAAGAAGAAAAAAAAAGAATATACACTGATAGTGTAAAATAATTAGACATTGTCAACCAATCAACGACGTGTATTCTGCCACATCATACTTTAATTTTAAAATCATGTTGATAACATAGTAAATTAATAAATTTCTATTTGATAACAGTGTAAAACTGTTTTACACTGTGAGTACACTACCTTTAATATCATAAAAGAAACACAACATTTCACAAGGATATAGAGAAAACAATAGAAAGAAATTTGAATTTTATGAAATGATTACACAAAAATATTTTTTCACTATTAGTTTTGAATCAAATTTGAATCAAAATAGCTATGAGTTTTGAATCAAATTTGTGGCAACCATTTGTTTTTATTTTGTATCTCAAATTTTAATTTGATTTAGTTATGTAATGGTTGTGTGATTTGTTGAAGTTTTTGAAGTATTTCATGTGTTGTAACTGGTTACCATTGGGTGTGTAACCGATTACAGCTGAAGTTGACATGCATTCTAGACAGCTAGAGTAAACTCTAATTAATTTTATATTTTACACATTATAATAATTTGTAGATAATATCTGCATGATGTTATATTTATTGTGGTCAAAGAATTTTTAAAAACAAAAACATGTCCTTTTTCTATCACAAAAGATTGACAAGTTATATAAAAGACTAACGAATTTTACTTTTAATCATTAAAAACTATTTTTTATTACCCCTTAATGTGTTAAAAAGAAAAAACACAACACATTGATCTACACATAAAAGACATTTCTTAAGTGTGCAAAAGGGACAAAAATATTGGTCTACTTAATTGTTATAAATATTTTTTTTAGTATTGCATTAACTTTACACACTATAAAGTATAATTGATCAAAAAAATATTCTATTGATTATATGCAAAAAAATAAAAATAAAAGTATGGCTAACACTCTCAAATTTGTTTATATTATGATTTTAATCATTTCTCTTTCCCTTTTTTCAAAGGAGGCTTGTGGTAAACCATTTTCTCCGTTATAAACTTTACACGATCTTTTATTTCATTTTAATATTAATATTATTAGTTTATTTTATTTTTACAGCAGGGGTTATTAAATGTGAAAAGGAGGAAGATTGTCCAATTTTAAATTATGAGCCTTTAATTTTTAAGTGCATTAAGAATATATGTGAAGCAGTTAAAAAGAATCCAACAGCGTCACTACCAATATAAGACTAGCAAAAAAATATGTCTAGTGTGCCTAATGCTAGCATATTTCATGAATTGTCATTTAAATTTTATGCTAAAAACATCTAATAATTATATTTTTATTTGTTTGATTTGTTAAGTGATTTCACATTTCTTAAGATTATGATTTTGTATTCTAAAATATTATTAATGAAAAAATAGGGCATTGAAGATTACTTGTCCAGGGATTCCTATATTATACTTTTTTAACAAGTAATATACGTTTACAATATATCTTGTATGTTCTAGTATTTTCTAAGTATTAATTTATCAAACGTTATTTCTGATCACCTTAATGGTTATTCTTATAATAATATTATATGACCTCAATCGAATAGAACAATCCTAGTGGATTATTACAGAAAATAATGTGACGAAATAAAATTTTAATGATTAACTGCAAGAAATAGTTACGTGCATCTAAGTTTCAAATTGTAATAATTAAGTTGTTGTCATGGACTGGAGTTCTAAAATTGATATATTGACTTCAAAATACCTTTAGTTCCAATGAAGAGTTGCATGTAACTGTAGCTTAGAAATGAAGGAAATTAGGGTTAGGGTTAGGGTTGTGCTTCATTAAAAG